>NC_090656.1:255716567-255739067 GCF_040937935.1 Hyperolius riggenbachi
AGAGTGTAGAGATCACGGACCTCACACCCAAGACTAGAGGACTTGTGTTATTATTCTGTTATACTTCAGACTAGTTCCAGGGTGTAGAGACCACGGACCTCACACCCAAGACTAGGGAACTTGTGTTATTATTCTGTTATACTTCAGACTAGTTCCAGGGTGTAGAGACCACGGACCTCACACCCAAGACTAGGGAACTTATGTTATCATTCTGTTATACATCAGACTAGTTCCAGGGTGTAGTGACCACGGACCTCACACCCAAGACTAGGCATTGTTTGATATTTGTTATGACCTGTCGCTTTCCTGACTATCCCTCTGCTTTCTGATTCGGTACCACGCATATCGGATATTCCGTTGCCAGACCCTGCTTGCCTTGGATACCGAATCAGCCTTCTGTCTTTCTACTTTATCTGTCTGTGTGTTGCCGACCTGGCTTGCCCGACCCCGAGAGCTATCTCTCTCCACTAAAGAGATAGTCTCCAGATCAGTCAGTGACATCCACTTCCAGGTGTTACTCACTCTCTGGTCCTTCCTACCTTCAGCCCGACTCCACCCCTTGGAGTCTTAGGCTGCTGGAAGGTTCTGTATTCTCTATAGCAGTGTCTTCTGTACTGCTTGGGGCCACCTGCTTATCAGGTGGGTTACTCAAAGTCATACTGTTACACCAAACACTCACTATATATATATATAGAGGTGTCCAGTGGTTAGCACTATATCTGTATTATCGGTGATACTGCAGATCATCCATAATCAGGTATAGATCTGTATTCTTGGTGATACTGCAGATCACCAATAATCAGATTCTCTCTGCGAGCTGACACCGATCGTTACACTATATGATTAAATGTATACATGTATTCTTTAATTATGTTGTATCTCCTTTGTTTGTATTATTATTTCAAAATTTGTAATTTATTCAGTTTGCACTATCTAACATATCCTTGCCAAATGTATTTATGTTCACAATTAATCAAAATTAAAAAATAATCTAATCAAAAATGTATAACTGAAGGACATAATACTGATGCCATTTGTATAATAACACTAACCCATCATCTAATTTAAATTGACATTCTTATTCTATGTATCTATCTATCATCTATCTATCTATCTATCTATCTATCTATCTATCCATCCATCCATCCATCCATCCATCCATCTATCTAATTTCCCTATCAAAAATATTACATTTTCAAACAATAATCATAAATGTACCTTTCAAAAAATGATTGGATCTATATGTTTCTAAATTAAAAAAAACTTTCCTTTTTACAACTTTTTTGTTCTTACCAATATTTTGTCCCTAAAATGTCCACTATTGTATGCGAGACATCACATAATCTAACCCTGTTCAATAACATAAATAAAACGTAAACAATTGAACATAAAACAAGGATTCTTCTTTATGTGTGTCATATAAATTGTATATGTTTAGAGATATTAGAATTCATTTCTCTGACTCAGTTCATCTTTTATGTATTAACTAGAAGACCAAAGCCCGTTTAAAAACAGGCTTTAGGTCTGTGTTTTATCGCCGCCTCCCGCTACTGTGCATGTGCGCAACCGCCGCGCGCATCAGCCGCACACGTGCGCGCACCCACTGCACATGCACCTGCCGCACACCCACTGCGCACGTACCCGCCGCACACCCGGCCGCCCTCTCACACGCCCGCCCGGCTCCCTGTCCCCGTCCTCCAGTCTCTGTGAGGCTGGGTCCGTGCTGCGCGCATGCGCAGTAGCAAAAAGCACGGACCCAGCTACACAGGGACAGCGTGACGCAGGGACACAGGGGTTTTATTATAAAGGATTCTGTATAACTCAGTGTAACTCAGCTCATGAGAAAAATAAAATCTCTTTAATATTCTTCAGGCCAAAGCACCTTTGTTCCTCGCAAACTTCAGAAATGCCATGAATTTCTTAACAATGGAAGCATGTCATCCTTCCTTCATTGCAATTGGCTTATTAGCTTTTACCTTGTAACCTTGTCACTTCTCCATGTTATTTCTTTCATCAATGGATCATTAGAGATAAAATCTATAACGAGAAATGCAATATCATTACTCTTGTCTCAAAAATAAATAAATAAAATGAACCTTTGTTCCACTCTTGAACAAACATAATCTCATTTAAACTCATATGACATTGGCCTCAATTCACTAAGCTTGATCAAACACTTTATCAAACGTTTGATAATTTACCTCATGGGTAAAATCTAATTTTAAATTCACTAAGGTGTTATATATTTATCACATTTTTTATCGGTAAAACATTCGATAAATATATAACACCTTAGTGAATTCAAAATTAGATTTTACCCATGAGGTAAATTATCAAACGTTTGATAAAGTGTTTGATAAAGCTTAGTGAATTGAGGCCAATGTCTTAAATTCTACCATGAACCTTAGTTCACCTTGTTTATCTAATAAATGTAAGTTCCATAACCTTAGATAAACTTAAAGGAATACTATCGATGTATGCATTTATTTTTAAATGCTGTATGCTGTAGCACACATTAGGGCAAGGATTAGGAGCAATTTGATTCCTCGCACAGCTGTTCCTCTCAGCTGTAAAATCCCCCGTCAGTTTTGGCGTCAGTGTTGGATACAAAATGTATCTATTACTGAGCTCCCAGAGGGCTAGACCATGTCTCTGCAAAGGGGAGTTGATATCAACTCCTCAGTTTATAGTTTAATTATCACCTTGCTGAAAGAATCTTGTTGATATGGTGGTAAGGGGTTAAAGATTCTAGCAATGTGTGTTTATTATCTTTGCTTCTCTTGACTGATAAAGATACTAATAATGCTAATTGTAGACAGTGGTCTGCCCCTCTCAGCAGCTTGTAAAGTGGATGCAGCCTGGAGTGAATCACCTCCAAGCAGGCAGACAGTCTGAGTGTAAACACAGACTCCTGGTATAGCTAGTTATATTCCAGCAATATTACAGCTCATTTAGTTACCTGTTACCACCTCAGATCAGCCTATTTCTCCTCATGTCTGCTGCATGCTGTGAGTAGTGTTGGGCGAACAATGTTCGCCACTGTTCGGGTTCTGCAGAACATCACCCTGTTCGGGTGATGTTCGAGTTCGGCCGAACACCTGACGGTGCTCGGCCAAACCGTTCGGCCACATGGCCGAACTAAGAGCGCATGGCCGAACGTTCCCCGAACGTTCGGCTAGCGCTGTGATTGGCCGAACGGGTCACGTGGTTCGGGCCCGAACGCGCTCTGATTGGCCGAACGGTCACGTGGTTCGGGTAAATAAATACCCGAACCACGTCATATCTCCGCCATTTGTCTGTGGGTTTAGCTTTGGGTAGGCAGGCAGGGTAGTTCGCTCTCCAGCCACGCTAGCCAGGGTCCCCCCCAGTCATTGTGTGTCGCTGCTGGGAACAGTAGTACACCGCTCGCTCAGCCACACTATATATAGCATTGTTTACTGCCACTGTGTACCTCGCTCAGCCACGCTATATATATAGCATTGTGTTTTCTGACACTCTGTGTACACGGCTTAGCCTGACTAATATAGCATTGTGTGTACTGCCACTGTGCACCTCGCTCAGCCACGCTATATATAGCATTGTGTGTACTGCCACTGTGCACCTCGCTCAGCCACGCTATATATAGCATTGTGTGTACTGCCACTGTGCACCTCGCTCAGCCACGCTATATATATAGCATTGTGTTTTCTGACACTCTGTGTACACGGCTTAGCCTGACTAATATAGCATTGTGTGTACTGCCACTGTGCACCTCGCTCAGCCACGCTATATATAGCATTGTGTGTACTGCCACTGTGCACCTCGCTCAGCCACGCTATATATAGCATTGTGTGTACTGCCACTGTGCACCTCGCTCAGCCACGCTATATATAGCATTGTGTGTACTGCCACTGTGCACCTCGCTCAGCCACGCTATATATATAGCATTGTGTTTTCTGACACTCTGTGTACACGGCTTAGCCTGACTAATATAGCATTGTGTGTACTGCCACTGTGCACCTCGCTCAGCCACGCTATATATAGCATTGTGTGTACTGCCACTGTGCACCTCGCTCAGCCACGCTATATATAGCATTGTGTGTACTGCCACTGTGCACCTCGCTCAGCCACGCTATATATAGCATTGTGTTTTCTGACACTCTGTGTACACGGCTTAGCCTGACTAATATAGCATTGTGTGTACTGCCACTGTGCACCTCGCTCAGCCACGCTATATATAGCATTGTGTTTTCTGACACTCTGTGTACACGGCTTAGCCTGGCTCTATAGCATTGTGTGTACTGCCACTGTGCACCTCGCTCAGCCACGCTATATATAGCATTGTGTTTACTGCCACTCTGTGTACACCGCTCAGCCAGACTATATACCGTTGTTTACTGACACTCTGTGTACACCGCTCAGCCAGACTATATACCATTGTTTACTGACACTCTGTGTACACGGCTCAGCCTGACTATAAAGCATTGTGTGTACTGCCACTGTGCACCTCGCTCAGCCACGCTATATATAGCATTGTGTTTTCTGACACTCTGTGTACACGGCTTAGCCTGACTATATAGCATTGTGTGTACTGCCACTGTGCACCTCGCTCAGCCACGCTATATATAGCATTGTGTTTACTGCCACTCTGTGTACACCGCTCAGCCAGACTATATACCGTTGTTTACTGACACTCTGTGTACACCGCTCAGCCAGACTATATACCATTGTTTACTGACACTCTGTGTACACGGCTCAGCCTGACTATAAAGCATTGTGTGTACTGCCACTGTGCACCTCGCTCAGCCACGCTATATATAGCATTGTGTTTTCTGACACTCTGTGTACACGGCTTAGCCTGACTAATATAGCATTGTGTGTACTGCCACTGTGCACCTCGCTCAGCCACGCTATATATAGCATTGTGTTTTCTGACACTCTGTGTACACGGCTTAGCCAGACTATATAGCATTGTGTGTACTGCCACTCTGTGTACACCGCTCAGCCAGACTATATAGCATTGTGTTTACTTCCACTCTGTGTCTGCTGGGCCTGGGAACAGTAGTACACCGCTCACCCACCACTGTATAGCATTGTGCTCTGTGTCGCTGCTGGGAATAGTGGTACTGTATAGCATTTCTGTACTGCCACTGTACTGCTGCCAGTCAGCGTGTACTGTAAGGATAAGTGAAATGAGGAAGAAATCCGGTGAAAGAGGAAGGGGCAAGGGAAGAGGTGTTTCCCCTGACGGTTCACGTACAGGCCACAGGGGAGCACCCAAGAAAACCCACTCAATACCGCCCATGTTGTCCAGGACAACAACCCTCACAAATCCAAAAGAACAGGACCAGATAATTACTTGGATGACCTCTCAAGCGTCCAGCAGTGGGTTAAGCAGCACCAGCACATCACGCACGAGGTCCGAGTCCTCAGCCAGTTACAAGGAGCCAGTGGGCACAAAGCTGACACAACCGGCAGCGACACCACGCACACAACTGCCAGATAACCAGTCCTATGAATTACCTCAGGACACAATGGGGTATTCGCAGGAGCTATTCCCAGCCCAACAAACTTCCACCTATGAAAGGTCAATGGAGGAACAGCCAGAAATGTTGTGCCCGGATTCACAACCATTAACTGTGGGAAATGCACCGCGCACTGAAATACAAGGCGAGTCCGAGGAGGACTCGGAAACCCAAATCCCAGAGCAAGTTGGGCAGGAGGGGTTGCAATTGCAGGAGGTCGGCCGACAAGATCTGGAAGACGACGTTGGAGTGAGCTGCGCAGAGGTTGTTCTGGGGAGCTCTACTCCACGGCGGCGGCCCCCCACAATGACATATGACGAGTTTGAGGAGATGGAAGAGGAGGGTATGGACAATGTGGACAGAGACCCAGATTTTATTTGTGAACGAGAACATCGCCGTCGTAGCAGCAGCACAGATGAGTCTGTTGAAGAACCCACTGCTGCACGAGTTCGCCTTGTGCCACAAGGTAGGCGGCGCGCAATTTCAGGCACCACAAGCGTGGAAGTTAGAGTGAGAGGCAAAAGAGGAGGAAACAGAAATCGCCAGCAAGGAGGCAGGTGCTCCAAAGTCTGGGCTTTCTTTGAAGACTGCACTGAGGATGTTACCATGGCGATTTGCAAGGTGTGCAAGACTCGCCTGAGCAGGGGGAAAAGTATTAACAACCTCTCCACCACCAGCATGAGCCGCCACATGCTATCCAAACATCCCACTCTGTGGGCAAACGCGGCAGGACAGGGTACCAGCAACACTGCCTCCCTTGGGTTCACCAGACTCACCACCAGACCCGCCTCAGCAGCAGCAGTAGCCCAGCCATTGCGTGGTTCACAACATTCACAAACATCAGACGATGCTGACACTGTCACTTTCCGGAGTAGTGTTCTTGAGGTCTCCCAGTGTTCATCAAACACAACAACCAACAGCCCTTCCGTGTGCAGCGCTACGGTTCAGTTGTCTGTGTCGGAGATGTTTGAGCGCAAGAGGAAATTGCCAGCAAATGACCCCCGGGCCGTGGCAGTAACAGCCAGCATAGCCAAGCTTCTGGCCTGCGAAATGCTGCCATATCGAGTGGTGGAGACAAACAGCTTCAAGGGCACGATGTCAGTGGCCATCCCACGTTACGTGGTTCCCAGCCGCTACCACTTTGCGCGCTCTGCAGTGCCTGAGTTGCATGAGCACGTGGTCAGCAAAATAACCCGAAGCTTGAAGAATGCCGTTGCCTGCAAGGTTCACCTCACCACTGACACTTGGACAAGTGCGTTCGGCCAGGGTCGATACATCTCCCTTACCGCGCACTGGGTGAACCTTGTGGAGCCTGGCAGCGATTCCTCACCTGCTACGGCGCGGGTGTTGCCCACGCCGCAAACAGCTGCACCGCCGTCCCTCCCACTGGATAACAACAGCAGCACCTACCTCTCTGACTCCTTCTCCTCCAACGCATCTCAAAGCTGTACCTCATCCGGAAACGCTAACCCAGCAGCAGTAGGATCGTGGAAGCAGTGCAGCACAGCTGTTGGCATGCGTCAGCAAGCGTTGCTGAAGCTGATCTGCCTTGGGGATAAGCAGCACACAGGGGAGGAAATTTGGAAGGGAATAAAGGAACAGACGGATTTGTGGCTGGCACCGCTGGACCTGAAACCGGGCATGGTTGTGTGTGATAATGGGAGTAATCTCATTCGCGCTTTAAGGTTGGCTAAGCTGACACACATCCCTTGTCTGGCGCACGTGATGAACCTAGTAGTTCAGCGGTTCCTGAGGACATACCCAGGCGTGGCCGATCTTCTGTTGAAGGTGCGTCGAGTGGCCAAACATTGTAGAAATTCCAGTACTGCTTCGGGGGCACTCGCCAAGATGCAGGAGCGCTTCAATCTCCCCCACCATCGCTTGCTGTGTGATGTCCCTACGCGCTGGAATTCTACGCTGCACATGCTAGCACGCTTTTGCGAGCAGAAGAGTGCAGTGGTCCAGTACATGACGGCGCAGTACCGAGGCGCATCCGGACAGCTGCCAAGCTTCTGTGGATCCGATTGGGCCAACATGTTGGACCTCTGCCAAGTCCTCCAAAATTTTGAGCAATCCACGTTGCTTGTGAGCAGTGACAACTCTTCAGTCAGCATTACCATACCACTGCTGTGTTTACTGAAGAGGTCAATGTTGAAAATCAAGGAAACAGCTGTCATGATGCAACTGGGGGAATCTGAAGGAGAAAACGATCAGCGTGATGGTACCAACATCAGGCCATCCGCCTCAGGGAACGCTGGCCCCAGCAGCTATGACGAAGAAGAGGAGGAGGAACAGCTGGAGTTGGAGCAGGAATTTCATGCCACCACTGACGAGGGCCAGAGCGGTGCACGTTGGACTTCCACAATTCAACGCGAATGGTCAGCAGAAGCAGACCAGGAGGAAGGTGACGACTATGATGCATCACAACAACTATCACAACGCTCACAAGAGGATGATGAGGATTCTGGTAGGACTCTGGCACACATGGCTCAATTCATGCTAGACTGCATTGAACGTGACCCACGCATTGTGCGCATTCTGGACAACACCAATTACTGGGTTTATACCCTTCTGGATCCACGGTACAAACACAATGTTCCAAAACTGCTTGAAGAAAGAGTCAGACAGGTCAAAATGGAAGAATACCAGCAGGCCCTTGTGGAGACTTTAGAGAGGAGATTGACATCCTCCCCCTCCTCTAGCCAGTTGTACGCAGACAGACTGACTTCCGCAAACCCAGGACGACCAGGAGGGCAGCAAACAACGCAAGCCGCAGCTAGTACCCAAAAGGGAACGGTATCGGCAGTGTCCTTGGAGTGGGAAAATTTTCTGACACCCATGCAGCAGCAGCCCACTGAACAGCAAGCGTGCAGATCCACCTCCAACACCGATCGCCTGCAGAAGATGGTCAAGGACTACATGTCAGATGACGTAGCTGTGTCGAACAATCCATCTGCACCCTTCAACTATTGGGTATCGAAGCTAGACACCTGGCACGAACTGGCAATGTACGCAATAGAGGTGCTGGCTTGCCCGGCAGCCAGCGTTATGTCGGAACACTGTTTCAGTGCTGCCGGAGGCATCGTCACAGATCGGCGTATCCGCCTCTCTACAGAAAATGCAGACCGTCTGACTCAAATTAAAATGAATCAATCCTGGATTGGAAATGACTACGCAACACTCCAGGACCCCAACCAAGTAACATGACCAATGAACATCTGGGATGGTGTAGCGTTTCCGGTCCCTGTTTATTGAACCTCTCATCTGTATTACATTTATGACTGCATGGCGGCAAAAAGCATTGCTGCTATATCCGCACGCTTTTTGTCCTCATGCAAGGCCTGGGTTGTTGTGTCTCAAAAACCGTGGCCTTCTCCTCCTGCGCCTGCTCCTGTTCCATCACGTCTGCTGCTGCTGGGTTAGCGTTGCCGCGTGGTCCCTGTTTATTGAACCACTTATCTTTATTACATTTATGACTGCATGGCGGTACAAAGCATGCTATCCGCATGCTTCTTGCCCTCATGCAAGGCCTGGGTTGTTGTGTCTCACAAAGCGTGGCCTTCTCCTCCTGCGCCTCCTCCTGTTCCATCACGTCTGCTGCTGCTGGGTTAGCGTTGCCGCGTGGTCCCTGTATATTGAACCACTTATCTTTATTACATTTATGACTGCATGGCGGTACAAAGCATGCTATCCGCACGCTTCTTGCCCTCATGCAAGGCCTGGGTTGTTGTGTCTCACAAAGCGTGGCCTTCTCCTCCTGCGCCTCCTCCTGTTCCATCACGTCTGCTGCTGCTGGGTTAGCGTTGCCGCGTGGTCCCTGTTTATTGAACCACTTATCTTTATTACATTTATGACTGCATGGCGGTAAAAAGCATGCTATCCGCACGCTTTTTGTCCTCATGCAAGGCCTGGGTTGTTGTGTCTCACAAAGCGTGGCCTTCTCCTCCTGCGCCTCCTCCTGTTCCATCACGTGTGCTGCTGCTGCTGCTGCTGGGTTAGCGTTGCTGGTCCCTGTTTATGGAACCTCTTATCTTTATTACATTTATGACTGCATGGCGGTACAAAGCATGCTATCCGCACGCTTCTTGCCCTCATGCAAGGCCGGGGTTGTTGTGTCTCACAAAGCGTGGCCTTCTCCTCCTGCGCCTCCTCCTGTTCCATCACGTCTGCTGCTGCTGGGTTAGCGTTGCCGCGTGGTCCCTGTTTATTGAACCACTTATCTTTATTACATTTATGACTGCATGGCAGTAAAAAGCATGCTATCCGCACGCTTTTTGTCCTCATGCAAGGCCTGGGTTGTTGTGTCTCACAAAGCGTGGCCTTCTCCTCCTGCGCCTCCTCCTGTTCCATCACGTGTGCTGCTGCTGCTGCTGCT
The DNA here is from genome assembly GCF_040937935.1 of Hyperolius riggenbachi. Lineage (NCBI taxonomy): Eukaryota > Metazoa > Chordata > Amphibia > Anura > Hyperoliidae > Hyperolius > Hyperolius riggenbachi. The sequence goes on from NC_090656.1 coordinate 255,726,447, forward strand.
GGGTTAGCGTTGCTGGTCCCTGTTTATGGAACCTCTTATCTTTATTACATTTATGACTGCATGGCGGTACAAAGCATGCTATCCGCACGCTTCTTGCCCTCATGCAAGGCCGGGGTTGTTGTGTCTCACAAAGCGTGGCCTTCTCCTCCTGCGCCTCCTTCTGTTCCATCACGTGTGCTGCTGCTGGGTTAGCGTTACCGGTCCCTTTTCCTGGAACCTCTTATATGTATTACATTTATGACTGCATGCCGACAAAAAAACATGTTACCTGTGCAAAGAAAACAGACATTTCCCGCATTTAAAAGACAGTTTTCCCTTTGAAACTTTAAAATCGATTTTCTCAAAAACTATAAGCTCTTTTTGCTAATTTTTTTTTCCTCTTGTACCCACTCCCAAGGTGCACATACCCTGTAAATTTGGGGTATGTAGCATGTAAGGAGGCTTTACAAACCACAAAAGTTCGGGTCCCCATTGACTTCCATTATGTTCGGAGTTCGGGTCGAACACCCGAACATCGCGGCCATGTTCGGCCTGTTCGGCCCGAACCCGAACATCTAGATGTTCGCCCAACACTAGCTGTGAGTGACACAGTGAAATATATTTGTGAGCTGTGTGACAGAGTAACCAAGCAGCTCAGGGTGACCCAAACTACTAAGCTGTGTGAGAAATGAATTTTTAAGTAGGGATAGCGAGAGAGAGACCTGGGTGAATAAATAAAGTGCCCCTAGCACTAGTGGTAATGTGTACACTAATATAGAGTATTAAAAAAAAGTCGTTTCAATCGATAGTATTCCTTTAATAAAACTTCTTCAATAAAAAAAAAACTTCAACACCATCTTTTATACCCTTAAAAATCTCTCACACCTTATCGTTAGTGAGGACACTAAAGTTATATATTTATAACCTTTATATGTTCATACCTTTGAACATACCTTTGAACAACTCAGTAATACCTTAACTTATGTTCAAGTGTAATCACGTTACTATGTGTGTGTGTGTGTGCTTGTGTAACATGCTTATCTCATGTGTCGCTTCACTATCATGTGTGATTACATCCTTTGTGTGTCTCACAGTATCAATCTTCTTCTGTGTATTCTTGTGTCTTCTTCATCAGTCAGTTTACTTACTGTCTGTGTACTGTATGCATTTTTTGCAAGTAAACTCTATGTAACTCCTAAACCAAAATAATGATATATTTACATTTCTTACACAATAATATCTCAAAAATGATCAATACATCATTTATAATGACTTTTCTGATGTATCTTGAAATAACAATTTTTCCTGATAAAAATTTAATTGTTCTTAAACTTCACTGTACTATTGAAGCTTAGATGACTAAAACTCAGATGTCTTCAGCTGTTCCTTTAATTTATTAACCCTTCTCCTGATTAACATGGAGATCAATGTTTCTTATGCAAACAGATGAAAAAGTTACCAATACAACTTCTACTAAAACATTTCTATGCCACCCAAATTTTACCTTAAAAACTTTAAATTCATCTTTCTTTAAAATGATCTTATCATATATAGTTGTTTCTGACAAATTAGCATAACAAGATATATATAATTTTTGTTCTACTTTCTTGACATAGGTTTTTTTCTTGTAATTGAACTATACTGACTTCCTGACTTCACTCTTTTAATTAATTTATCATACTATTTCAAAGTTACTTAAAGAGACACTGTAGGGGGTCGGGGGAAAATGAGTTGAACTTACCCGGGGCTTCTAATGGTCCCCCGCAGACATCCTGTGCCCGCGCAGCCACTCACCAATGCTCCGGCCCCGCCTCCGGTTCACTTCTGGAATTTCAGACTTTAAATTCTGAAAACCACTGCGCCTGCGTTGCCGTGTCCTCGCTCCCGGCTGATGTCACCAGGAGCATACTGCACAGGCCCAGTATGGTCTGTGTCTGCGCAGTACGCTCCTGGTGACATCAGCGGGATTGAGGACATGGCAACGCAGGTGCAGTGGTTTTCAGACTTTAAAGTCTGAAATTCCATAAGTGAACCGGAGGCGGGGCCGGAGCATCGGTGAGTGGCTGCGCGGGCACAGGATATCTGCGGGGGACCGTTAGAAGCCTCGGGTAAGTTCAACTCATTTTCCCCCGACCCCTACAGTGTCCCTTTAAACTTCTTAGCATATTTTGTACTTTTTAAAATACTGGTTGATAAAAATATTCACTATCAAATTCTAATTAATATGACTCATGAAACTCACCATACTTCATTACTACTGTGTCTTACTAAAGAATATAGCAACTGGACAAAGCATAAAATCAATTATCTATAGACAACTGATACTCCAATTTTTTCTAATCTCTAATAACTCAGTTAATATTGTATCTTAATTTTCATCAATTTACTGAAGGGGAAAAAATCACTACTATCTTTAATCCTCTTCAAAAATTTCTCAGGTAATAGAATTTATGAATTAAAGGAGTTCTTTCGCATAAAAAGTAGGCAGTTAAAAAATGTGACAGATGACAGGTTTTGGGCCAGTCCATCTTTTTAAGGGGGATTCTCGGGGCTTTCTTTGTTTTCAACAGCATTTCCTTAACAACAGTTGTAAAATTTAACTGACATAATAGTGTGCAAGTGATTAGGGAGGCCGGCTGGTATCTTGCTATTTTGGCAGTTAAACTGTTGTTCAGGAAAAACCTGTCATCTGTCACATTTTTTAACTGCCTACTTTTTTCGCGAAAGAACCCCTTTAAGGAGATAATATATACGTCTACATTATACGGGGAAATAGTAATTTTGTTACTTAAGCAAATATAAAATAGACAATCAGTAACTTTCATCAGCGTTCTTATTTAACATGTTGTCCTTCTCGCTTTATTTTTAAACTTTCCTTTGAACTTGAACATTATGTTATTGTAACGATTGGTGTCCGCACGCAGAGAGAATCTAATTATTGGTGATCTGCAGTATCACCAAGAATGCAGATATATACCTGATTATTGATGATCTGCAGAATCACCGATAATACAGATATATTGCTAACCTCTGGACACCTATAGGTATGTGAGTGTTTGGTGTAAGAGTAGTACTTTGAGTAATGCATCTGCAGAGCAGGTGATCATAGGCAGTAAATGAATACTGCACTTTAGGACACAGGAACCTTCCAGCAGCCTGAGACTCTCCAAGGGGTGGAGTCAGGCTGGGGATAGGAAGGACCAGAAAGTGAGTGACACCTGAAGGTGGATGTCACTATCTGATCTGGAGACTATCTCTAAAGAGGAGAGATAGCTCTTGAGGTCAGGCACGCCTGGTCGGTAACACACGGACAGATAAAGTACAAAGACAGAAGACTGATTCGGTATCCAGGGCAAGCAGGGTTTGGCAACGGAGAATCAGATATGCGAGGTACCGAATCAGAGGACAGAGGAGTAGTCAGGAAAGCAATAAGTCATAACAGATATCACACAATGCCTAGTCTGGGTGTGAGGTCCGTGGTCTCTACACCTTGGAACTAGTCTGAAGTATAACAGAATGATCATACAAGTTCCCTAGTCTTGGGTGCGAGGTCCGTGGTCTCAGCACCCTGGAACTAGTCTGGAGTATAACACAAATACAGTTCCCTAGTCTGGGTGTGAGGTCCGTGGTCTCTACACCCTGAAACTAGCCTAAGCATAAACAGAATAACAGTATAAGTAATCTAGCTCAGTGTGAATTCCCAGGTCCACCTGGTTCAAACACACCGTTGGATCTGACTAAGGTCTGAGTGCTTCCACATAGTGTTCGCAACGGCAGACAACTTGCAACTGGCCAGCAGTAACTATATATGGAGTAGTGCTCTCCGGCACCACCCCTAATTGATCAACCAATAGTATCCTGCTCTGCAGTCAGCTGATCGGCGTGATCAGCTGACTCTCTCTGCCCAGTATAAGAATTCTGCCTGTCAGCGCGCGCGCGTATTCCTAAGCCTGTGTGCACTAACAGACTCAGCCACACCAGACACACGCTGCCGCGTGCAAACCGCCGCACAGGACGCAGAATCAGCCGCCTTACTGTTGTTGCATGCGGCGGCTTTTCTGCGTTCTGCCCTGCTACCAGACACACGCTTCCGCATGCAAATCACCGCATTGGACGCGGAATCAGCCGCCTCCTCAGTAGCACACGCGGCGGCTTTTCCGCATTCTCTTACAGTTATGCTCAATCTAAAACATCAGTGTATATATTACTGTATTGATAATTTACAGTAATAATCAGAATACACAATTTTATTTCAGATATGTGATACACTAGCACAATGTCCCCATCAATTCAATAATAATTAGAACTGGCACAGCTGATTTCTCACCTCTGGCCGGAAAAAGATATGAAAACATCTGTCACAATTCATCAATCATATTTATTTTTCATAAATTTCAGTTCTCCTCCGATTAAAAAAGAGAAAAAAAAAAAAAAACACCACTATCTTTATTCTTCTCCAAAAATTTCTCAGGTAATAGAATTTATGAAATAAGGAGATAGAATATACGTCTACATTATACGGGGAAATAGCAATTTTCTTACTTAACCACCCTGGCGTTCTATTAAGATCGCCAGGGCGGCTGCGGGAGGGTTTTTTTTAAATTTAAAAAAAACTATTTCATGCAGCCAACTGAAAGTTGGCTGCATGAAAGCCCACTAGAGGGCGCTCCGGAGGCGTTCTTCCGATCGCCTCCGGCGCCCAGAATAAACAAGGAAGGCCGCAATGAGCGGCCTTCCTTGTTTTGTTTAGATCGTCGCCATAGCGACGAGCGGAGTGACGTCATGGACGTCAGCCGACGTCCTGACGTCAGCCGCCTCCGATCCAGCCCTTAGCGCTGGCCGGAACTTTTTGTTCCGGCTACGCTGGGCTCAGGCGGCTGGGGGGACCCTCTTTCGCCGCTGCTCGCGGCGAATCGCCGCAGAGCGGCGGCGATCGGGCAGCACACGCGGCTGGCAAAGTGCCGGCTGCGTGTGCTGCTCTTTATTTGAACAAAATCGGCCCAGCAGGGCCTGAGCGGCAGCCATCGGCGGTGATGGACGAGCTGAGCTCGTCCAGACCGCTAAGATGGTTAAGCAAATATAAAATAGACAATCAGTAACTTTCATCAGCGTTCTTCTTTAACATGTTGTCCTTCTAGCTTTATTTTTAAACTTTCCTTTGAACTTGAACATTATGTTATGCTCAATCCAAAATATCAGTGCATACATTACTGTATTGATAATTTACAGTAATAATCAGAATACACAATTTTATTTCAGATATCTGATACACTAGCACAATGTCCCCATCAATTCAATAATAATTAGAACTGGCACAGCTGATTTCTCACCTCTGGCCGGAAAAAGATATGAAAACATCTGTCACAATTCATCAATCATATTTTCATAAATTTCAGTTCTCCTCCGATTAGAAAGAGACTCACATGAAAAAATATATATATAAGTAAAAATATATACTTGTTCATGATAAATCATTCATGGGACTGAGCATTCAACATATCATAACATGCTTGCATTAATCAATTCACTTATCACATGTTAGACTGAACACATATGCTGACTCTCAAAATATATTTTTACATTATAAATTATTTCAATTCAAAAATGCATTTGATAAAAAAAAGCCTTTAAACTATAGTCATGAATTACTAAATTTACATTAAACATTATTCCTTTGGATCAAATTCTTATGACAATCTCGATTGGTGCAATCGTTATTTGCAAAAATTGCAGATTTATTTAGTCAAAATTAAACCAAATCACTTTATTTCACAATAATCTCACTAAGAATAACTTGTAAACCCATAACCTAAATAACTCCTTTTAACAACTTTTATGAAAGTTGATTGTTACAATATCTGTTCATCTATGGTCACAAGCAATCACATCTATTTTATAAATGGTAACCCTTACCCCAATATATTCATCAATCATCTAATACAGAAACATATATATTTATCATCAAGCTATGATGACTAACAATTTTATACAATAATATTATAGGCTCAAATTTAATTAAAGTCTCTTGAAGGGGCGCTATGACGAAAAATTGTAAACTGTAAAATATGTGCAAACATAAACAAATAAGATGTACGTTTTTTCCAGAGTAAAATGAGCCATAAATTACTTTTCTCCTATGTTGTTTTCACTTACAGTAGGTAGTAGAAATCTGACAGAAATGACAGGTTTTGGATTAGGCCATCTCTTCGTAGGGGATTCTCAGGGATTTATTTGTTTTCAAAAGCATTTAGTGAATGGCAGTTGCTCTGTCCACCTGCCAGAAAACTGTGTAGCGAGCAGGTAAGCTGGCCAGCATCATTGTTTAAATCATTTTTAGGGAATATCTTTATAAAGAATAAAATCCTGGCTAAGAATCCCCTATGAAGAGATGCACTAGTCCAAACCCTGTCAGTTCTGTCAGATTTCTACTACCTATTGTAAGGGACAGCAACATAGGGGAAAAGTAATTTATGGCTAATTTCACTCTGGAAAAAAACATATTTGTCTTATTTGTCTATGTTTTACATTTTACAATTTTTCTTCATAGCGCCCCTTAAAGAGACTTTAATTAAATTTGAGCCTATAATATTATTGTGTAAAATTGTTAGTCATCTTTATGCATCCAAGCAATGTTCACCTCCCATTCATTAGCCTATAAATTTATCACTACTTATCACAATGAACTGATCTACATCTTGTTTTTTCCACCACCAATTAGGTTTTCTTTGGGTGGTACATTTTGCTAAGAGCTACCTTACTGTAAATGCATTTTAACAGTAAGAATAAGAAAAAACCCCGAAAACATTCATTATTTCACAGTTTTCGGCCATTATAGTTTTAAAATAATACATGCCTCCATAATTAAAACTCACGTATTGTATTTGCCCATTTGTCCCGGTTATTACACCGTTTAAATTATGTCCCTATCACAATGTATGGCAAGAATATTTTATTTGGAAATAATAGTGAATTTTTTTCCGTTTTGCATCCATCATTATTTACAAGCTTATAATAATAAAAAAAAGAAATATTTCATCTTTACATAGATATTTAAAATGTTTAGACCCTTAAGTAAATATTTATGTGTTTTTTTATTGTAATGTTTTTTTTTTATTATTAAACATTTTATTTGGGTATTTTTGGGAGGGTGGGATGTAAATAGTAATTTTTTTAATGTAAATATATGTTTTTTTTAATGTAGATGTAGTTTTACTTTTTGGCCACAAGATGGCAACCTTAGGTTTGTTTACATGACATCACTCTAAGCGTAACATGTACGCTTAGAGGGACGTAGGGGGACATAGGAGGCAGAAAAAGCAAGGCTTCCGAGAGAAGCTGTCGCTTTTTCTGCGTGGAGAGGAATCAGTGATCGGGCACCATGGCCCGATTCATTGATTCCTGGGCTAACGATCCGCAGCCGGGAGTGCGCATGCACGTGTGCGATTGGCCGCGGTAGCTCTACGTCCAGGAGGAGAAAGTGGTTACGTTTAAACAAAGCATATCTGTAAGATAAGACATGCTATTGTAAAGAGATCATATCATTTCAGTAACCAATTGATAAAATATTAATTTTAAATACCCAGATGCATTTTTTTTCTGGCTTCCAGGGTGTGCTTCTATTAAACTAACATTACAGACAAATTCTCTTTTTATACATTTTCACCTATTCGTGTTCTATGCATTTTCCTTTCATGTATGTGGCCCGAATTTGACTATAGAAACTATTAAATTAGTTTTGCTTCTATAATACAATTACATGTTGTTTTCACAGTATCAATATTTATCAATATTTTACATTTATGTCTCCATTTTTAAATATGCACAACCACTGACTAAGTACATCATGTCTGCCATGTCTATGAAAGAATTCTACATTAGACAAGAATAACATTTCTTTTGCATGCTGTTCATTTTTTAAAATAAGTATCTATTTCCCTTATTAACTGACAAATAATAATTTTGGATAACGCTATCTGACTTTAATTTAAACTTTCAGCCACTTCACCAGAAAATAAAACGTAATCCCCTTTGCAGATGGACTCCTGCTTACATCCACATCTTATGGAGGTCAGCCATTCGGCCTCTGGTCACTTCCCCAACTTCAGGTTCAGCGCAAATGAGTTTCACATGTGCACAGCTCCTTGTTCCCCCATTTGAAATCATTTTGTGATGTGGATGTTGTCATTTTAGTTCAACAAACTTTTGAGATGGCTGGCCAAAATGTAAAAAGGGTTTTTTTGTTGACTTAAAAACAAAGTCTTTGTAGACCAGGGGAAATGTTTTAAAAGTGTTGATTTAATTAATCGTTATTGATTTCCATAGGTGTTCAAAAATCAACAAAGTTACCGTTCTTAAGTACATCAAAATCAGTTACAAAAAATATAAAAAAAACAAAATTATTAAATTGCTGTGTAATCTCTATGTATTTGGAGACTATTGTCTGTAGAAGTCTTCTTTCTGTGCAAATGTGTGTGTGTGTGTGTGTGTGTGTATACAGTGTGTGTGTGTGTGTGTGTGCGTGCGTGCGTGCGTGCGTGCGTGCGTGCGTGCGTGCGTGCGTGTGTGTGTGTGTGTGTGTGTGTGTGTGTGTGTGTGTGTAAGAATGGAAAAGATGTGACTAAAGGTGGCCACTTATTGGTCCAATTTCTAGCGAAAAATCGTTCAAGCAATCAGAAATTCTGATCGGATTGGTGGTAAATGATCTCCACTGATGGGCACAATAGATTACGAACGACTATCAAAATAGTCGTTCGATAGGATTTTGGTCAAACCTAAATTGGGATTTTCTAGTTGGCTGTGATAGATAGGAAGCAAAGATTGGTTCGTTGATGGTGTAGTGAACGATTTTTCTTCCGATCAGAGTTATCTGATCGCTCGAACGATTTTTCGCTAGAAATTGGATTGTTATTGGCCACCTTTAGTCTTTCCCGCCTACTCATTTTTATACAAACCATTGATCCTACGTTTACCGCTATTCTGTCTTCTGATTTGCTTGGTTAAATGGTGCTGTGATGTAATACGCTGCCTTCTATTTTAATAACTATCTTATAAATACATGAACTCATTTTAATTCTCATGTTCCCACAATTTTAAACATATGCTTTATATTATGAACATATCACCCTCACAGACCTCTACCCTAGAATGGCCCTAGGTGCATGTCAAACTTCCTAAAAATCAGCAGCCTACTAATTAACTATGGGCTTGATTCACTTTGCGGTGCTAACCTACTTAGCACGTCTAAAGTTTTGCGCGCGCAAAGTCCTATGCGCCCGCTAAGTCCCATAGGCTTTAATGGGCACTTCGCGCAGAGCGCCCTGTGCTCTGTGCAGTGTGCGCGTAAAGTTTTACGCGCATAATGTTTTGCGCGCGTAAAGTTTTGTGCGCGAAAAGCTTGTTTAGACGTGCTAAGGGGGTTTTCACAGGCGTGCTAACAGTTAGCACCGCTTTGTGAATCAAGCCCTATGTCTGTTACAAACATCTGCCTTGAATATCACCTAGCACTATATATATATTTATTAATGAATATATTTTCAACATTATAATTGCATATGATTGATCGATAGTTTGGTTATTTTTGATATCTCAATCGACTGAACCAAATATGTTGACAAATATATAATTCTACACCTGGTGGGGCCCATGCCAAATGTACATTCAAATCAATCAAATATTTATTTGTCATTTTGAAAGAAATCTCAAAACATTATAACAAGAAATATTACAGATATCCAAAGTTTTTATTTTATACTTAAACATTTACAAAGTAGATTGAATGTTCTGTTGTCTCTGCTCAATGTCAGCCTATTAACTGTCCCTTAATGAAAATACATAAATTATTGAGCTTTTTCCATCTTCCTCTGCTCTCGGAAGTTGTATTCTGCCAGGAAAACTTTTAGTTTTCTTATCAGTGATTTTTACTATATTCCCGATAAGGTAGTGACAAGACAGAAGCTGTCACTTCCATTAAGGGATGGATTAAGATGTAATGAGGCCCAAGGCCAAGTTATAGATTTGAGGCCCCCTGGGCCTTGCAGACCTTTTGGTAAGCTGAAGTGGAGAGAGGTCAAGGAAGGCAGCAGATGAACCCCTTGACACCCACTAGGCCCCAGACACCTGCCTAGGTTGCCTGGTGGTGATCCTGTTCTGCTTCCATGCCTAAAAATGAACTCTTTAAGGTAGCAAAAAAAAACAAGCAAAACAGCTTGGTTATTAATATGTTTGGCACTATTTTTACACATGTTTATCTCATCATGTTACATGTCACCTCGGGTACACTTTAAGAACCAACAGGTGCTCGTGGGAGGAGGAAGGGGCAGTGCAAATATTCAGATTCCTTTACTAATTATCATCTCTAGGATTGCGGTTAACGTTTACCCAGTTTATGCTTAATGTAACCTCTGATAATTGTTTGGCTTGAATAACTGTGTTGTGGGATTGGTGTGCTATAAGTAGCATCAATCATTAATATTTTGTCCTTTTTTTCCCAGTACCGTTGCCTCCAAAACAGTTACAGGTTATTTCTACATCTTTAACCTCTGTGTCTCTGAGCTGGAGCAGACCTGACGAGTATCAGAGCTCTTACCGTTACCGTGTGGTGGTATATCTGGCATCCTCGTCTGCATTCGTAAACCGCACAGAAGTGACCAATGAGTCAGTTACAATAACCGGTCTCACACCAGGAGAGGCGTATGTGTTTAATGTATACACATATCTGAACTGGTTTTCAGTCGCTGAGACAGTAACTGTCTGTACAGGTAAGTAAACCTCTGATTCTGTTTCTCTATAACAGGATACATTCATAGTGGGTCATTAGGGCACTGCAATAGCATTTTAATTCAGGTGCTGCCATAAGAGTACGTATTGCATTGCCACCAGTGATGCTCGGATAACCCTCAATCACGGATTCGACTATTCCGCCCTGGTTGAAAAAAAATCCGGAAATGGCGTGATTCATTTCCAGATTTGAAACTGACTCACAGATTCGATCTGGATTTTTCCCATGAATGAGGCAATCACGGCTAATCACGGCCGTGATCACGGAAAAGCATTTTAGCTAATAGCAAAGCCCCTGTACATTGTACAATCACCAAAATGTAATGGATTGTAAAGGTGAGATGTGGCTACAACTTAAAAAAAAAAATTCAAACATAACTTTTTGAGAAAATTGTTTTTAAAATTTCAAATAAAAAAGTATTTGTGATTAAAAAGCCGCCTAAACCCGCCAACTTTAGCAGTTAATATAAAAGCCCCCTTACATGGTAGGAACACCAAATGCCAGCTATGTTAAGAAGAACAGTGGGAACAAGTGGAAAACATTTTGTTTCAAAAAGACCTTATAGTTTTTGATAAAATCGATTTTAAAATTTCAAAGGAAAAAAGTGTACATTTAAATGCGGCAAATGACAGTTCTTAGTGAAACAGTTCCCGCCGACTTTAGCAGTTAATAGCAAAGGCCCCTTACATCCTAGAAACACCAAGTTTGCAGGATATGTTAAAAAGATAATGGGAAACTATTTTTGTTTTAATATTTTTTGTAATACTGATAGTGGAAAATCCCCCCCCCCAAAAAAAATGACGTGGGGTCCCCCCTTCCCGAACCTCTGTAGCCACTTGTCCCCATGCAGGCTGGGATAGCCAGAATGCTGAGCACCGGCTAACTGGGGCTTCACACCCTGAGTTATACCAGCCAGCATGGTCCATGGTATGGGGGGGCTCCGGGGGAGAGGGGTGGCCAAGCCCCCCCCCCCTCTCCTCTGGAGCCCTTGTCCAATCCATGGACAAGGGTCTCTTCCCTACCTCCGGTGCACCCAACTCCCTTGAGGGGGGGTTCATGGTGGCATCTGGGAGTCCCCTTTAAGAAGGGGATCCCCCAGATGCCCGCCCCCCTCCCAGGAGAAATGAGTATACGGGTACAAAGTACCAATTACCCATTTCCGTAAAGGGTTAAATGAAATAAAAACACAACCACGAAAAAAGTATTTTATTATTCTAAATTAACCATAAATACTTACCTGTACCTTTAAAAATAGTTGCCACACCAATATCCTCAGAAATATTCCACGCCAGTATCCTCTAATCTTGCGATCTTCATTAACTTGATTGAAAATCTCTGCCGCCCCGACGCCACACACAACGCATCACACAGCTATACTAATTAGTATAGCTGAGAATGCATCCTTTAGGACACATAGCTGCTGCCTCCCGCTGTCCTCCCTGCCTGCCTTCACCTGTCACCCTCACCTAGCCTGGCACCCGGTGCATCCATGGGTGGGGATCAGGAGGATCCCCATTGGTCTGTTAAAGAACCAATGGGGAGCCTTGGAGCCAAAATGTAAAGATGCTTTTCAGCTATACACTTTAGTATAGCTGAGAGGCTCATCCGCTGAGGACGTATAGCTGCTGCCTCCCATTGTCCTCCCCGCTTGCCTTCACCTGTCACCCTCACCTAGCCTGGCAACTGGTGCACCCATGGTGCACCAGGTGCCAGGCTAGGTGAGGGTGACAGACAGGTGAGGAGGTGGAGAGGACAGCGGGAGGCAGTGGCTATGCATCCTAAAGGACGCATTCTCAGCTATACTAATTAGTATAGCTGCATGGGGGGGCATCATGTGTGGTGTTGGGGTGGCAGAGATCTTCAAT
>NC_090656.1:255744067-255904067 GCF_040937935.1 Hyperolius riggenbachi
TAAATACAAAACATCCATTTTGAAAATCCTTGTATTGGAACTACAGGTATTGGGTTTCTTTAGTGTTAAGCTAGGCACACACACTAGGTGAAAGGTTGTGTAGAAATGATGCCCGGTAAACAATCAACACCTGGGAAGGATGTAAGGCACAGTGGTTCTATACATACTGAAATAGCGTGTTAATTTGCAATTCCGTGGAGAAACACACGGGGACTCTCATTCGTGGGTTCATCATAGGGAGAAGTTCCATGTGTCGAAGTTGCTGTGATCTGATAATATTTGTTGATGTACAATGAGCTGACAACCGGTCGTGGGTTGTTCATGTCCTGTGACTTTTTTCTGGCGTGTGTGTGGGGCTGTGGGATTCACACCTTATCTACCCACCCAGAAGGCTGACTCCCCACACCTCACCCTCACTACTCATAATGGGCAATGATTGCAGCCAGTGTGGTGATCAGCATCCTGCCCAAGCAGGACCAGATGTGTACTTTGTCCTGCCCAAGGTCCACTGTCTCCAACACCCCCACCACACTTTTACCTAGAAAAATGCATTAAAGAAATCCTGAAGCAAAATAAAAACAGATACTTACCTTAGTAGAGCCTCCTGGTGCACACTGCCCCAGATTTGGGACCTTTTGAACATTTTCAGACCTCACCTTTGCTGCCTGGGAGCTTCTTCTTCCTTGTGGCTGCGCTGCTTTCTGTGTACAAGCACAACCAAACTGAGCATATGCGAATATGGTCTGCACATGCCCAGTAGCACAAAGCTAATTATGCATGGCTTTTTCCCCGGGTGCCTTTGTGCTACTGGGCACGTGCAGACTGTTCTCAAGCATGCCCTATACAGATGCACTTGTACACAGATGAGAGTGCAGCCACAAGGAAAAAGAGGGTTCCAGGAAGCAGTGTTGGGGTCTGAATATGTTCATGACCATCCAATATAGGAAACCAGAAGATCCCCTCACTTCAATATAGGTAGCCAGATGAGGCCTCATTCTGTAGATGTAGCCAGATGACCCCCTTTCAGTATAGGTAGCCAGATAACTGCCCCATATATGAAGCCAAATGACCCTCCCCTTCAGTATTGGTAGCCAGATTCTCCCACCTTACTATGCAGATGCTGTCCCACTACTCTCCTGATAGCTGCTCACCCAACCAGGGCTGGATTTCTGGAAAGGCCACAAAGACCATGGCCTTTGGCGCTGAAAAAGCAGAAGGGTGGCAGGACTTGGGGAGAGATAAGAGGCTGCATGTCAAAATAAATCATCTCTCCTGCTTCCAAGCAGCCCTGCTTTGCTGCACATGCAGTTTGAATTCCAGAGCTCTGTGCATCTTCCCTACTTTCTGGTGTACAATGAGACAGTGCTATCTCCTGATGATCCAGGTACAAACAAGCATCAGTTTAGTGCCAGGGTTGTAGAGAAAAATGTCTAAACCGGACAACTCAAGTTCAGCTGCACAGTACTGTATATCTGGTCAGACTCTGTTAATGACTTGAGACATTCCTTCTTCTCTCTTCCCCTCCTCCCCCCTTCTGGATGTACATTTTAAACAGACAGAGATAAAGGTTTTTTTCCCCCCAGAGACATTTATGGCAGCCCATTCTAAGCTAAACCTAACCCTTTGTTGGCTTATTTTAAAAGGTAACAGTACTGTAGTAGAGTATTTGTACCAGGTTAGCTGTGAGTTAAAAAAAAAACAGTAAAAAAAAAAAATCAGTAAAATAAGTGTTGCCTTTTGATAGCTGAGCAACAGGTCTCTGATTACAGGAGAGCAGAGAGGGTGATGAACACTGCTCTGTTACTTCACTACTTACGCCTGGTACATGCAATTCTCTGTTAGATAGATGTGTCAAATCAATTATTTCTGACAGGTCCAACCTGATTTCTGATCGTTTTTCTGATCGACTTTGTATAGAAGTGATGGGAAAATCGATTTGACCTATCTATCTGATGGAAAAATGCATGGTGTGTACCAGGCATTAGGGACTCATGGCTCTGACAGGAAATACAATAATTTTTCAGCTGAGAGAAAACACACACACTTTTACTTGAGCCGCTAAAACAAATGTTTCCTCCTGCAAACCAGTGATCGCTAGTCAGGGTGTTGGACAGAATGCTATTGAGTGGGTGCGGCTGGTGGCAGCGGGCCTTGGGCCCTGGAAAGTCGAAATCTGGCCCTGCAGCCAAAAGTAAGAGTTTTATGTCTTTCTTGTTTCCAGATCCTTCTCCACCAACAGACCTTACTATTATTGGTGTGAGCACAAACCAACTTAACTTATCCTGGGCAGAGGCAGCAGATATGGGCGGTGTGACAAAGTCATATAATATCACTTACTGGAATTCCTCTTCCATCACATGGACTCTGGCGAGTAGCACAACCAATGTCACCCTAGACAACCTGAAGTCGGGTGCTCTGTATTACATGAATGTGACGACAGTTGGAGTCCGCGGTTATCAGAGCGCACCTGTGAGCAATCAGGTCCATACAGGTAAGTTTACAGTTTTGCTTCCTTAGTTAGAAAAAAGTTTGAGAACTATGAACAATCCAGATTTAATAGCCTGCTTATTCAGAGCAGACAGATGCTATGATGGGTCTATCCCTCTGTTATCTCCTAGCTGACATTTGCTGTACTGGCGTACCTATAGATATCGCAATGGGAGAGGTAGGGGTGGTCCGAGAGCTATAAGACCACTCCACTTACCTCTCATCATAACAGAGAAGCAGAGGTGGTGCTGTGATATTTACCTAATCCACACTGAAACGGGTCTCTGCTCTCTCCCGACAGCCACTGCAGTATGCTACCATCCTCTGGCTCCAGATCACGTGACATGACATGTGATGATGTCAACATACGGTGTGGTAATGACGGGGTGGGGGTAAAGTGGTGGTTGATAACTGGCCACAGCAGGTGAAGGGGTGGGGGTTTGATCTGCAGAGAGTTCCATGATACTTTTGCTGAGGGTCCCATGGTGGGGTTGTTTTTACACCCCTCTGATTTGGGTGACAGGAGTATCTTATGATAGACACATTGTTACTGGATTGCCCACCTGTTCAATGTTACCCATTATTTTATAGTAACAGGGGCAGCCATGCTATCCCAGGAAAAAACACATATATAAGTAGATAAATACTTGCTCTACTTATATAACATATGTATTGTGTTGTCCAAGTTTTGAAGCAAAAAAAAAAAATTATGATATAATGAATTGGTTGTGTAGTACGGATAATTACTAGAATATTAGAAGCAAATAAAATATTCTCATATTTTTATTTTCAGTTATATAGTGTTTTTTATAACATTGCATAATTCTCTAATATTTGCAGTTTACACACTTCTCAGCATTTTAAGTGATTTTTACAGAGCAGGCTGTGAACTTTTGACCTGTCCTGTGGAGAAGAAAAAAACAATATAGTGACTGACAGTTGAGATAACAACCTTCAGAAGACAGAGTTCTATGCGACTTTGAAAGTCGTGGGGCACAATGGCTTTTTTTCATAGACAACAACTGGAGTTCCTTAACTCTTCCTGTACTGGAAATAATATTAGTCTTATGTCTCTCCTCCTAATGTTTTATTTCTTAGCTGTACTACACATACAAATTATTATATCATAAGGGTTTTTTTTTGCTTAAGTCTCTTCAATAAAGGGAAAACTGTTCCAGGCATTTTCCTTCTTTACTGCCTTTGACTCATGCCTTAAAGAGAACCCGAGGTGGGTTTGAAGAATATTATCTGCATACAGAGGCTGGATCTGCCTATACAGCCCAGCCTCTGTTGCTATCCCAAACCCCCCTAAGGTCCCCCTGCACTCTGCAATCCCTCATAAATCACAGCCACGCTGCTGACAAACAGCTTGTCAGAGCTGGCTGTGTTTATCTCTATAGTGTCAGTCTGCTGCTCTCCCCGCCTCCTGCAGAACTCCAGTCCCCGCCTGCATCCCTTCCCTCCCTGCTGATTGGAGGGAAGGGACAGGGGCAGGGACCGGAGCTATGCAGGAGGCGGGGGAGCAGCTGAGACTGACACTACAGATGTAAACACAGCCTCACAGCGTGGCTGGGATTTATGAGGGATTGCAGAGTGCAGGGGGACCTTAGGGGGGTTTGGGATAGCAACAGAGGCTGGGCTGTATAGGCAGATCCAGCCTCTGTATGCAGATAACATTCTTTAACCACTTCCCAACTGAGGGGTTTTACCCCTTGACCACCAGAGCAATTTTCACCTTTCAGCGCTCCTTCCATTCATTCGTCTATAATTTTATCATTACTTATCGCAATGAAATGAACTATATCTTGTTTTTTTCGCCACCAATTAGGCTTTCTTTAGGTGGGACATTATGCCAAGAATAATTTTATTCTAAATGTGTTTTAATGGGAAAATAGGAAAAAATGTGGGAAAAAATTTATTATTTTTCAGTTTTCGCCCTTTATAGTTTTTAAATAATGCATGCTACTGTAATTAAAACCCATTAAATGTATATGCCTATGTATCCCGGTTATAAAACCGTTTAAATTATGTCCCTATCACAATGTTTGCCGCCAATATTTTAGTTGGAAATAAAGGTGCATTTTTTTCAGTTTTGCGTCCATCCCTAATTATAAGCCAATAGTTTATAAAGTAACAGTGTTATACCCTCTTGACATAAATATTTAAAAAGTTCAGTCCCTAAGGTAACTATTTATGTTTTTTTTTTATTGTAAATTTTTTATTTTTTTTTTAATTACAAAAAAAAAAATTGGGGAGTGTGGGAGGTAAGGAGTTAATTTTTTGTGTAAAACAAGTTTATTTGTGTGTAGAAAATGGTTAGGGTGTAGTTTTACTATTTGGCCACAAGATGGCAACATTACAAATTTGTTTCATGCTACCTGCAAGCGTCCTTCCGGACTCTTGCAGGAAGTAGAAAGAGGCTGGGACTTTGTTATTTTTTCACAATGATCGCGCTGCTCAGCCGAGCGGCAGCAGGTCATTGCGGGGCTTAGATCAACGAACGGGAATGGATTTTCCCGTTCGTTGATCTCTGGGCGAGCGGGCGGCGGCGTGTTTACTAGCGGCGGGCGGCGTGTTTACGAGCGGGAACGCGGACAGCGGCGGGAGTGAGCAAAGTACGGATTTCTCCGTCCCTGGGGGTGAAAGGATGGAAAAAGGGGCGGAGAAATCCGTACGCGCGGGGGTAAAGTGGTTAAACACACCTCGGGTTCTCTTTAAATGGTATATGTATTGCAAACCCTCCTCCCCACTGAGCTCTGTACTAGTTATCAGGGTTTTTTAATGAAAATAAGTGCTACTTACCCGGAGCTTCCTCCAGCCCCAAACTCCGAGCATGTCCTTCGCCGCAGCTCCGCCATCAGCCATTCGCCGCCGCTGCCTCCCGGCCCTCGGCGATGATGTGTACTCAGGGCCGGTTTAAGCAACAATGGGGCCCCAGGGCAAAATTAACCTGGGGGGCCCCCCCAACATATACCCCGGAACAAAAATCGGCATTAGGGGACCTTTTTTGCAGCTGGTATAGTCAGGGTGTGAAGTCCCAATCGGTCAGAGCTCCACATTCTGGCTATCCCAGCCTGCATGGGGGACAAGGGGTTAAAAAGTTTCAGGAGGGGGAACCCCACATAATTTAAAAAAAAAAAAATATTCCCACACTCTAAACATAAAAAAAAATTGGGAAAATAGGAAAAAATGCCAGGGATCTTCATACAGCCATATTGCGGCTGTATAGCGATCCCTGGCCAAAGCGCTGCGGCTGCGTATAGACCACCTGGAAACCCCGTCAGGAAATGTATTGCTCTTTCTTTTGATGCATGTAAAATTACACTACCGTTAGGTTTGCTACTAAAAGTTATATTTACCGCATTTAAAACTATACTTTTTTCCTTCAAAACTTTAAAATCGATTTTCTCAAAAACTATAAGGTCTTTTTGAAAAATTGTTTTTTCCTCTTATTCCTAATGATCTCCTTAACATATCCTGCACATTTAGGGTTTCTAGCATTTAAGGTGGATTTGCTATTAACCATTAAAGTCGGCAGGTTTTTACATGTATTTTTTTTCCCTTTGAAACTTTAAAATCGATTTTCTCAAAAACTATAAGGCCGATTTGAAATTTTTTTTTCCTCTTGTAGCCACTGGGGGGCCCCTACAAGCTCTGGGGCCCTGGGGCAGCTGCCTCCTTTGCCTTAATGGTAGCGCCGGCCCTGTGTGTACTGCGCCTGCGCGAGCGTCGCTGTCAATCACCGCCACGTGGTTCGGAGCATACTGCGCAGGCACAGTAGTTCTGTGCCTGCGCAGTGTGCTCCGGTCCATGCAGCGGTCATTGACAGCGCCGCTCGCACAGGTGCAGTACAGGCCCACCTCCAGGTCGGCCTGACATCATAGCCAAGGACCAGGAGGAAGCGGCAGCGAACGGCTGACGGCAGAGCTGCGGCGAAGGACATGCTGGGAGTTTGGGGCTGGACGAAACCCGGGTAAGTAGCACTTATTCTCATTAAAAAACTCTGATAACTCCTTTAAAGGGAACCTAAACTGAAAAGGATATGGATGTTTCCTTTTAAGATAATACCAATTGCCTGACTCAGCTGCTGATCCTGTGTCTCTAATGCTTTCAGCCACAGCAGCCCCTGAACAAGCATGCAGATCAGGTGCTCTGACTAAAGTCAGGCTGGATTAGCTGCATGCTTGTTTCAGGACTGTGATTCAGCCACTACTGCAGCCAAAGAGATCAGCAGGACTGCCAGGCAACTGGTATTGTTTAAAAGAAAACCACCATATCCCTCTCAGTTTAGCTTCCCTTTAATAACTGCACACACTGAACTGCCCTCAGCCAATCAGTGAGAAGCAGGAATGTGGGAGGAGAGATAACAAGCTTCCCTCTCCTCTGCAATGTTATCTCTGGAATGGCTCTGATTCAGATGGACCAGCAGGTCCTGATCAATATTATTAAATAAAGTTGTATATAGGTATGTCCCTTTTAGCCCTTACTAGATGCTAATCTTGATATGGGCCTATAGGGCTTTTGGGCACAACCAGCTTCTTAATGTATTCAGAGATACTAAAAAGAGTTTTAAGTCAGAACATCTAATAATGAAAACGTTTTTGTTTATTATAAACTCATAAGGCATATTAACGAGAATACACATACAGGTATTGGTACACTGAAGTGAAAAATTGCACCCGGCACTCAGCTGATTATCTTGAGGGTTGGCCTTTCTGCGAGAGCTTGTACACAACATAATAACAGATGCTTCACCTAATCCACACACTCCTCCATTAGCTGTAAAGGTCATAACATGAGGCGTGCAGCAAGTACAGTAGTGCAGAGCACAACTAAAGGACATAAAGCACATGATGACTGTGCACCTGTCTCTTTAAGACCTTTTATTCAGTAAACAGCATACAGCCACGAATGCAACAGTCTGACAAATGGTAAAGATACATCAAACCTGGGTGGTGGACGGTGTCTGGTGAGCTGGGAAGGGTGACCAGGGGGTGAACAGGACGGCACTACAGCCGTTTCACGCCAAAACCGGTGCTTGCTCACGTGCAATGTCCTTAGAGAGACAGCGATGTACGGCTCCCTCCATAGGACCTTCAGGCCGCGCCTCTGGCGCTGTCTCATTGGCTGGAGTGTGTGCAGGGAAGGGGTCAAGTGTGAAAGGGCGGGGATCCGCTATCATGCAGCAAAAAATCCGCATAGCGTATTAAATAACATTGCTGGGATGCGTGCTTGATGCATACAAAAATTTGGGAAGCGTGATCAATGCATACAAAAATGTGGCATGAGTGCAAAAGCATACAAAAATACAAAACATGAACTGTAAATCTTTTTGTGCATGCAGAGGAGCCCACAAAGGGCTTAAACTGAGTGGCATCTTTCATAACACACGTGACCTGGTGCATACATAAACATTGTGCATAAATAAGTGCACCCCTAAACATCAGCATTGTTGCATAACGCAGCTATTGTTAATAACTAACATTATTTAAAATCATACTTCTATTGTCACATATTAAAAGACAAAAAAGCCCCCTTGACACCACCCTCAAGCCTGTCCCATTAAAAAAGGGGGGGAGGTCAGGGGTGACAGAGTGAGTCCAGTAACCCATCAGGGTGCAATCATCACCCTCTTGGACACCACCGAGGGGAAGATAACCTAAAATACTTAGGAAGGTTAAAAAGGCCCCTCATTTTAATGAACGAAGGGTCTACGGGCATTTTGCATCCCTATCTATGCACTACTCATAAGGTCTGCAAGTCAGACAGAAAGCTAGAAAGAGCGAACAGGAAACCAGGAACCTCACCTTTTTTAGACAGTGCAAGATAGCAACAGTGCTGGTCGTAATGGAGAAAGCTACGCTTACGGATCATTACGCGTAATTTTACGCTATTACGCATTACGAAATTACGCTTACGGCATAGACATTCAATTTCGGTACATGTCTATAATTACGCATAGCACTTACGCAATTACGCGTAAGTATACCGTAATTCAGGTTATTACGTTATAGGCTTACGCGTAAAATCCTAGCAATTAATGCGTAAGGTCATGCTGCCAAGCGGAAAAGTTGACGCATGGATCAATGTTAGGTAGCCGCCGACTTTAAGGGTTAATAGCAAAGCCCCCTTAAGTGCTAAGAGCCTCAAATTTGGAGAATATATTAAGGAGATCAGAAGGAATAAGAGGAAAACATTTTTTTTTCAAAAAGACCTTATAGTTTTTGAGAAAATCGATGTTAAAGTTTCAAAGGAAAAATATATACATTTAAAAACCCGCCGACTTTAACGGTTAATAGCAAAGCCTGCTTAAAATTTAGGAACACCAAATTCACAGGGTATATTAAGGGGATCAGTGGGAATAAGAGGAAAAAATTTTTTTTCAAAAAGACCTTATAGTTTTTGAGAAAATCGATTTTTAAGTTTCAAGGGCGAAAATGTCTTTTAAATGCGGAAAATGTCAGTTTTTTTTGCACAGGTAACAATAGTGTTTTATTTTCATAGATTCCCCCAAGTGGGAAGAGTTTTACTTACTTCGTTCTGAGTGTGGGAAATATAAAAAAAACGACGTGGGGTCCCCCCTCCCAGACCTCTTTAACCCCTTGTCCCCCATGCAGACTGGGATAGCCAGAATGCGGAGCACCGGCCGCGTGGGGCTCCGCACCCTGACTATACCAGCCCGCATGGTCCATGGATTGGGGGGTCTCGGAAGGGGAGGGGCAGCCAAGCTTTCCCCTCCCCCTCCGAGCCCTTGTCCAATCCAAGGACAAGGGGCTCTTCTCCACCTCCGATGGGCGGTGGAGGTGGAGGCCGCGATTTCCTGGGGAGGGGTTCATGGTGGCATCTGGGAGTCCCCTTTAAAAAGGGGTCCCCCAGATGCCCACCCCCCTCCCAGGAGAAATGAGTGATAGAAGATTGAGAGGGGTGGGGTGGGGAGAGGCGGCGATCGGCGGAGATGGACTGTGGAGGAGGCAGAGCTACAACACAAAGCTCTGCCTCATCAAGGAAATAAAGCTTTGTGAGCCCGGGATCTTTGCAGGGCTATTTCTCGGTAATAAATCACTCATGTGCCATGGGGATGCAGCGATTCAACTTGGGCATTATTGCTGAAGAGCATTGTTTCAAAAAATAAGGTAAAAAAACAGACTTCCGAGTCTCTTTAAAGGCACAAATGCACTCTAGGCTGGCATCTAAAATATAAACAAACGACCAAAATGAGTAGTAATAGCATTAAATCGCATGGCACGCTGCACACTCTGAATGACCAGACCATACTAATGGAGAAACAAGTCCACCAGAGACCTCACATGTGTAGAGATGACCCGAACGGTTCGCTGGCGAATGGTTCCAGGTGAACTTTGGGTGGTTCGCGATCGCATGCGAACGCGAACTTTCCCAGAAGTTTGGTTCGCCCCCATAGTGCACCATTAGGGTCAACTTTGACCCTCTACATCACAGTCAGCGGGCCTGTTGTAGCCAATCAGGCTACACTATCTTCTGGAGCCACCCCACCCCTTATATAAGGCAGGCAGCGCCGGCCATTATAGTCGTTCGTGTCCCTGTAGTAATTAGTGAAGGGAAAGCTGCTGGCAGACTCTTCTAGGGAAAGATTAGTAGGCTCTTGTAAGCTTCTTAGCTTGCTCCTAGCTGATTGTTATTCCTAAAATAGCACCCCACAACAGCTCTTTTGAGAGCTAATGTTGTTCTTGTGCTTTTTTTTCCCTTCCTCCCTTCCTCCTCCTGTCTTGTCTTGTCTTCCATGGATTTGTAGGATGTCAAAAGCAACCTCACATACATTGACCAGGAATCGAACCCAGGTCAACTGCTTTGAAGGCAGCTATGCTCACCACTATACCACCAACACTACATTCTGAAGCCAGCCTAGCATGTACCATTGTGAGATACCCAAGAGAAAAATGAGCTTGCTTAGGGATTTGTAGGATGTCAAAAGCAACCTCACATACATTGGCCAGGAATCAAACCCAAGTCAACTGCTTTGAAGGCAGCTATGCTCACCACTAAACCACCAACACTACATTCTGAAGCCAGCCTAGCATGTACCATTGTAATATACCCAAGAGAAAAATGAGCTTGCTTAGGGTATAGTGGTGAGCATAGCTGCCTTCAAAGCAGTTGACCTGGGTTCGATTCCTGGCCAATGTATGTGAGGTTGCTTTTGACATCCTTCAAATCCCTGGAAGACAAGACAAGAGGAGGAGGAGGGGAAGGAAGAGGAAGGGATTACACTCCCTGATTGATGTATACACATGCAAGATGTGAAGCACTTTAGGCCTGCAATTTCACATTCAATGTGATTTCTGCCCATAAAATGCTGCTTTGCATCAAATCTAGATTTTCCCCCAGGACTTTTGGCGTGTATTCCACTCCGCCATGCCCCCCTCCAGGTGCTAGACCCCTTGAAACATCTTTTCCATCACTTTTGTGGCCAGCATAATTTTTTTCTAGTTTTCCAAGTTCGCCTCCCTATTGAAGTCTATTGCTGTTCGCGAAAGTTCGCGCGAACCAAACTTTTGCGGAAGTTCGCGAACCGAAAATCGGAGGTTCGGGCCATCTCTACACATGTGCAACCAAGTCCTCTGTGGGTGTATAGCAGCGTCAAAGTGTATATCATTCTTAGAGTAAGATGCCTAAAGTATCAAGATTGTGAACACAGAGAAAACACAACACCGTATATGTACAGGGACATAGCGGTTTCAGGGGGAATAGCCCACATTATCAAGTTGGTACACATCAAATATCAAATCGTGTGTCAGATGAACCATTGATGAGTCAGCTGACAAAAGTTAAGTAAAGACCCTGTTTATTTGGGATCTTGGGCCAGCAGTTTATGAACAACTTATATTTGACATTGTTATTTGAATACCAAACAATCCCATTTCAGCAATATGGAATTACTGTTAACTTTTACCCAGTTTTCACTTCAGGTAACCTCTGTTACGTATTTTTACACCATTTGTTTGGCTTGAGTAATTGAATTGTGGGATCGGTGTGCTATAAGTATTATGACTATTGTATCATTTTTTTCCCAGTGCCTTTTCCTCCAAAACAGTTACAGGTTATTTCTGCATCTTTAACGTCTGTGTCTCTGAGCTGGAGCAGACCTGACGAGTATCAGAGCGCTTACACTTACCTCGTGGAGGTATTAGTGACATCCTCGTATGCAACGATAAACAGCACCGTAGTGACCAATGAGTCAGCTACAATAACGGGTCTCACACCAGGAGAGACGTATACGTTTAATGTACACACATTGATGTTCTGGCCTTCGCTCAGTTTGTCAGTAGTTGTCTGCACAGGTAAGTAAACTTCTGACTCTGTTTCTTTATAACACAATACATTGAATGCCGCAATATGATTTTAAAATGAAGTGCTGTCATGAGGAACGTTATTTTTTTTACAGCACACCTGAAGTGAGAGGGATATGGAGGCTGCCATATTTATTTTTTCTGTTAAACAAAACCAGTTGCCTGGCTGTCCTGCTAATCTCTTTGGCTGCAGTGATGTCTGAACACCCGACACACCTGCAGGGCTGGCTTTTGCCTGACCTGAGCCGCTGCTCAGGGTGCCACACTATTATTCTTTCAAGGGGCGCTGGGACCTCAGTGAAACTCCGCCCCAGACTGGCCTGAAGCTCCGCCCCCCACAAGCATGTGCCTGTATGCAGTAAGATTCTCTCCTAGCAGCACAGAACGCATTGCTGGATCAGAGCTAGCCACACCCCCTTTGTGACAAGCAGGACAGGAGAGTTGAGAGGTAGGTCACCCTCTAACTCTCTCCTTGCTGCTCACTGTCCTCAGACTGCCTCCTCTGTACTCCCGAGCACTCAGTAACCTCTCTCCCCGGAACCCTCAATAGCCTCCACTCCCTCCCACTCTTTACAAGTCCCTACCCCCAGACTCTTTATAAGGTCCTCTCCCCCCACCCATCAGCATCCTCAGTAGCTTTACACTCTCTCCCAAGACCTCTTTCTCTCCTTACCACCCCATTGCATCCGTAGTAGCCTCACTCTCCCCCTACAGTAAGCCCTTCATTTTGTTACCCACCCACTAGCATCCTTAGCAGCCTCACTTCCCCCCGACCCCAGTAATTCCCCCTCTCTCTTTGCCTACCCCCTTGCCTCATTAGTAGCCTCCCCCCCTCAGACCCCCAGTATTTCCCTCTCTCTCTTTGCCTACCCCCTTGCCTCATTAGTAGCCTCCCCCCCTCAGACCCCCAGTAATCCCCCCTCTCTCTTTGCCTACCCCCTTGCCTCATTAGTAGCCTCCCCCCCTCAGACCCCCCAGTAATCCCCCCTCTCTCTTTGCCTACCCCCTTGCCTCATTAGTAGCCCCCCCCCTCAGACCCCCAGTAATCCCCCCTCTCTCTTTTCCTACCCCCTTGCCTCATTAGTAGCCTCCCCCCTCAGACCCCCAGTAATCCCTCCTCTCTCTTTGCCTACCCCCTTGCCTCATTAGTAGCCTCCCCCCCTCAGACCCCTAGTAATCCCCCCTCTCTCTTTGCCTACCCCCTTGCCTCATTAGTAGCCTCCCCCCCTCAGACCCCCAGTAATACCCCCTCTCTCTTTGCCTACCCCCTTGCCTCATTAGTAGCCTCCCCCCCTCAGACCCCCAGTAATCCCCCCTCTCTCTTTGCCTACCCTCTTGCCTCATTATTAGCCTCCCTCCCTCAGACCCCCAGTAATCCCCCCTCTCTCTTTGCCTACCCCCTTGCCTCATTAGTAGCCTCCCCCCCCCTCAGACCCCCAGTAATCCCCCCTCTCTCTTTGCCTACCCCCTTGCCTCATTATTAGCCTCCCCCCCTCAGACCCCCAGTAAGCCCCCCCCCCTCTTATTCAGTAAATACCAGTAAATCAACCATGTGTCGGTAGTATTACTTATGCCAATGGCATATTAACTCAGCCTGCATGACCTAAGTAATGTGAATGCTGCAGATGTAACAAGAGCCACACAGCTGGCATAGGTAACAGTAAAATAACATGCATGTAAAATTTGCAAGCAAAGCAATTTTAACTCTATTTAGTGAATATGCCCCAGCGTGCACAGTTGTCGCTCACCTGTCTGTGTCATGTCCCAGTGTTGGAGTCAAAAATCCTGGGAAGCGGGAGGGGAGAGGGGGGGTCACTAACGTCAAGTTTTGCTCAGGGTGCTGTGCAACATTCGGCCCGCCCAACACACCTGACATGTGGCTAATCCAGTCTGACTTCAGTCAGAACACCTGACCTGCATGCTTGTTCAGGGTCTATGGCTAAAAGTATTAGAGGCAGAGGATCAGCAAGACAGCTAGGCTACTGGTATTGCTTAACATGCCTGGCGGTATGATTATTTTTGGATTTTAGGGTCTTTTAAAAGGTTTCAGACCCAAAATCAGGAAAAAATCATGCCACCAGAACGCCAGCAGCAGATCCTGCTCTCACTTACCTCCCTGGGCTCCAGTGCTGCACATTTACCTCCGTCCACTGGGTGTGATCAATGTCGCCGATCTCACCAGAGTGATTTGGAGCCTCCGAGGACAGGAAGAAGAATGGCTACCGACGTCTGGATCCCCCAGGAGGTGAGTAAAAGTTCCCGCTGCACGCTATACTCTGCATAGAGCTCCTGTCAGCTAGCCTGAGCATAGCTCAAGATTACCACCAGGGAGGTTAAAATAAAACAAATTGTCAGCCTCCATATCCCTCTCAGTTCAGGTGTAATGAATTCAGTTTGATCACAATTAAGTGGGAATCCGATGTTGTAATTATAGCTGTTTCTCTTCAATTCAATATGTGAACAAATCTTTTCTCAAAGGAATGAGAGGATCAAATTGAGATTATTTTTTTTTTAATCCCAGTTGGTAGACTTGCATACCTCCCAACTGTCCCTCATTTGGAGAGACAGTCCCTCTTTGGGAGCCCTGTCCCTCTGTCCCTCTTTCCTCCTCATTTGTCCCTCTTTCAGGACTTTGTCCCTCTTTCTATGTAAATATATATATATATATATTTCTCTACTAAAAATATGTTTGATTGACTCTAAACATTATTCCCATCCTTTAAATTGATATATTACTAATTCTAAAATGTTCATATGAAGGAAAATGAACCAGGTTAGAAAGGACCAGTGCGGTTTAAATTATAAAACAACATTTTTTAATGAAATCTTTATGGTATGCGTGACTAGCAGTGTGATGGGGGCATGATCAGGGGCGTGGCTTACGTGTTCCTCTTTCTCATCTCAAAAAGTTGGGAGGTATGGACTTGCCCCATTAGTGAACAACCTCATTTGATGGTAGTGTGATTGCTGGCAGTCGGCATAGCTTAAAATGCTGGAGATTGCTTGCACAGTTGCCATGTGTGGGTCAGACCACATTAGATGATTGGATGGGAGGGGTGGTGTTTGAGATGGAAGGTGGGCATTACCTGGTAGTTATGTCATCAGAAAGACTGAGGAATCGGATCAGTCAGGAAGTGGGGCAATGACACAGAGCTTACAGGACTAAATTCTACGCTAATATTACGGTATACTTTTTATTTCAGTTCCAGGACAGGTTTCTGGCCTCACGGTGAGCAGTTACCAGTCAGTGAATTCTCTGGTGGCAAGCTGGGCGGCTCCAACAGGAAAAGTGGCTAATTATACAGTCACCATAACAGGAGATGTGAACAGCACAATACAGACCAACTCTACACAAGTGACTGTGACAGGATTACACCCAGGCAGAGAATATACAGTCGATGTACAGACAGTCAGTGGGAACTGCAACAGTGACATCACTACAGTGACACAGGCCACATGTAAGTAGCATCACAAAGTTGATAAAAACAAATGTTTGTCTATAAATGAAGAAAATAACAATCTATCCTACATCAATCAACTTTTTTTGAAAAAACTGTTCAGAATTTCCCACCACTCCTGATTGACTTATACAGAAAAGAACAAGAAATTCAACCACATTTATTACTTGGAATTTTTTTTTTTTGTACAACCAATCGTTTTTATCATAAAAAACAAATATTTTTATTATGTAGTGTGTGGCCACCTTAACCATTGCAGCCCGCGGGGATTTTTCACCTTATGCATCAAAGCAATTTTCACCTCCCATTCATTCGCTAATAACTTTATCACTACTTATCACAATTTATTGATCTATATCTGTTTTTTCCGCCACTAATTAGGCTTTCTTTCGGTAGTACATTTTGCTAAGAATTATTTTTTTATAAATGCATTTTAATGTCTCAAAGGTATTTATTGAATAAAAAACATATGACACATAAGAAGAAATAACAAAAATATTCCTCACATATGAGGAGTTCCACATAAACAAGAAATTGAGTAAAATTTGTTAATATAGTATAGATAGTATAATAAAAACATTCTAAATATATAATCATATATTATTATAATAAAATAAAGTCATATGACTATTGATAATTATAACTAAAAAAAAAAATAAATAAATATAAAAGAGGAAAATTAATTTTTTCAAAATGTATCTTTTCCAAGGGTAAATAAAAAGAATATAAAGGGAAGGAAAAATTAGGAAAGGTAAAAGAGAAATGGGGAAGGGATTATGGAAGAGGAAAAATTAAAAAAGGGATGTAGAGGGTGTGCCATGAGTGGTAACCCCACAACATGCCTATGACACAACCAATGAAGAGAAAGGGTGGTTAAGGGTGGAAATTGGGTAAAAAGTGTAAGGGAAAAGGAAAGGAAAGATGAGATAAGTAAAATAGCTTAATAAGTTAAGGTATACTATTAAAATTCTAGGCACTCTTAAAGCCAATGTGTGCCGATTAAAAAAGAGAAAAGTCAGATACTCACCTAAGGACAGGGAAAAAATGTAGAGAAACCGAGAGCCCAATATAGTGTAGTATGTTAAGCATAAATGAAGTAAAGGTTATCGTGAGAAAATTATACTCACAAACGTGGGTTACCACACAGGCAACCACTGTATAGGCAGGTGAGGAGATTAGACCTGTCCTCACTCAGGGATAAGAAGTCGCTCTCTGTAGATAGGAAGGGGGTAGATCACCCCTCCACCAGGGGTGGACACGGTATAGCAGTAGGAGAACAGAGGCGCCAGCAGGATAAAAGCGGATAAAAACTTTAACATTTGCTGGGAGGAAGCGGTGGACTTACCTCCATAAAGCAGACACAAAAGACTGTCTGATTAGTAGTCACATTTATTAACCTCCCTGGCGGTTTATTTATTTTGCCAGGGAGGCTGCAATGGGGTTTTTTTTAAATTAAAAAAAAAATATTTCATGCAGCCAACTGAAAGTTGGCTGCATGAAAGCCCACTAGAGGGCGCTCCGGAAGCGTACTTTCGATCGCCTCCGGCAATCGAAAGTAACAAGATAGGCCGCAATGAGCGGCCTATCTTGTTTCGCTTTCCTCGTCGCCATGGCGACGAGCGGAGTGACGTCATGGACGTCAGTCGACGTCCTGACGTCAGAGCCGCCCGATCCAGCCCCTAGCGCCGGCCGGAACTGTTTGTTCCGGCTGCGCTGGGCTCGGGCGGCTGGGGGGACCCTCTTTTGCCGCTGCACGCAGCGGATCGCCGCGGAGCGGCAGCGATCGGGCAGCACACGCGGCTGGCAAAGTGCCGGCTGCGTGTGCTGCTTTTTTCAGAATGAAAATCGGCCCAGCAGGGCCTGAGCGGCGACCTCCGGCGGCATACCCCGAGCTCAGCTCGGGATTACCGCCAAGGAGGTTAATTAGTACCCCAAAAAAGTGCAACGCGTTTCGCAGGCCCAGCCCGCTTCATCAGGCAATAAACATGGGGACAAGACTGTAGACAAGAGACAGTACATTATGCTATAGTAAATTCTGCAAATTTGCATATTAATATATTGCATATCATAAAGCATACCATATGAAAGAAATTGCTTCGTGGAGATGGCATAAAAGAGTTGGCTGTGCAAGTAAACATTAGGGGGTAGAGGCTATGGTGCTCATGGTAGTAATGGGCTATGGGGTGTTATTTTACACAGATTTGCAATGAGTGGTATTGGTAATGGAAAAGGGTATATGTCAGCATGAGTAATGGGTAATAGAGCATTGAGAAGAGAACAGCGGGCCAGAAATACAGGGTAAAGTGTGCAAATAAAATAACATAAAGAACTCACCAGAATTTCAGCAATAGCAGGTGTAGCGCCTCAGTGAAGTGGTGAGGATTCTCAACTCCTTATATATACAGGTTCTTGCTAAAAGGGCCAATTAGATGTATGGGAGGTGTTAGGTGGGCGGGGTTAGGGTGAGTGTGCGAGCAGCCAATGGGCTCTCGCCACCTGTGTTCAGTGAGTTGGGTTTTTGGGAAGGGTGGGTGGGGTTAGGGCGGGCTTGTGAGTAGCCAATGGGCTCTCGCCACCTGTGTTCAGTGTATTGGGTAGTTGGGGGGCGGATACAGGTATCATGGTTACCAAATGTGCAGCTGAATAGAGTACTGGTTAAGGGCACTGCCTTTGACATGGGAGACCAGGGTTCAAATCCCGGCCTGGGCATTATCTACTCAGTGGTGTTTGCATGCTGTAAATGGGCAAACGAATAAATTAAGTAAAAAAGTATATGTAAATGTCTTTTTCAAGATTTAAATAAATATAATGATTCGATCCAGTGGGAATATAATTAGTATATTTGACAGAGGGATTGATGTGTAAAAGTATTTAGCTGCCATCTAGTGGACCAAAAAGTTATGACCCGGTCTTAAGACACAAGCATCAATAGACATGTAAAAGCAACATAAAAATTCATAGAATAAATAGACATGTAAGAGCAACATAAAAATTCATAGAATAAATAGACATGTAAGAGCAACATAAAAATTCATAGAATAAATAGACATGTAAGAGTAACATAAAAAATAATAATAATAATAATAATAAACAAATATGGATCAACTTAGTAGTCCTGGACAATTGTAGCAACTGGTAAAAAAAGCACATAACAATCAAACCAAATTACACTTTTTGACATAAAAATATGTAGAATAATGATCAAGCCAGAGGTGTAGTTGTAAAAATGGACGGTTACACTAAAACTTATTGGGACAAATAAAATAAAATACAATAAATAAAAAAGTCATGAAACAAGACAAAAAAAGGGTAAAAGAGAGCGGCCAAGATAAAAGAAAAACGGTACAGGAGGTATTTTAGTAAATTTTTTCCAGAACTTCATTCAGACCCTCAGGGCTGAGGGTTCTTATAGTTTGTATCCAGAACATTTCAAATTTTTTTAGTTTTTCGAATGCGTTTGACGAACTTGGATCAATTGAGTAAATTAGTGTAATGTTGAAGAATTGTGGGTTATTGGCGTGGTGAGTGCAGAAGTGCCGTGATACGCTGTGAAGGGGGAATTTTTTAGTGATGTTTCTTTTGTGTTGTCCGATTCTGCTGCGGGCCAACTGTGTAGTCCTCCCCACGTACTGGAGTCGACAGGGACATGAAATGAGGTAGATGACAAATTTAGATTGGCAGGTGAGGTGTTTTTTTATGGGATATTGAATACCGGTACTGGAGGACACAAAGAATGTGCAGGTGTTGATGAATTGACAGGCTGTGCAATGGTTTTTGTTGCAAGGGAAACAACCAGGCTCCTGTGTTTGCAGGGTGGTGGGTTGGTTTGGTATACGTAGTTTGCTTGGCGCTAAGAGATTGCGGAGATTTGGTGCTCTCCTATATGTAATTGATGGTGTTGTGGGTAGTATAGGTCATAGATAGGGGTCTCCCATCGGTTTTTTAGGATATTGCGGATGGACAGATGTTGGGCATTGTAACGAGTGATGAATCTGGGGGGGCATGTAGTATTAGTAGGTTGTTTGATAGTGGTATGAGGGTTGGGATGTTTGGCTCTGTATCTTGCATCTTTGATCAGTTTTTTGGGGTAATGGCGGTCTGTGAATTTTTTGGTAAGGATCTCTGATTGAATGTCAAATTGTGATTGGTCCGTGCAGTTCCTATGTATTCTTCTGTATTGACTGTAGGGGGTGTTAGTAATCCAAGGGTGGTGATGAAAGCCATTAAAATGTATGTAGTTGTTGGCATCGACTGGTTTGAAGTATGTTTTTGTCATAATGTGATTCGATTCTATGTATAAAGTGAGATCGAGGAATTCAATGGAGGAAATGTGGTGGTGGTGTGTGAATTGGAGTCCTGCTGTATTAGAGTTGAGGTAACTGACAAAATGTGGAATGCATGAAGCGTCGCCTTTCCAGATGAAGATTAGGTCGTCAATATACCGCTTGTATAGTACAATGTTGTCGGAAAATGGATGATGTGTAGATAGTTTAACCACTTCAGGACCACAGTCTTTTCGCCCCTTAAGGACCAGAGCCTTTTTCTCCATTCAGACCACTGCAGCTTTCACGGTTTAATGCTCGGTCATACAACCTACCACCTAAATGAATTTTACCTCCTTTTCTTGTCACTAATACAGCTTTCTTTTGATGCTATTTGATTGCTCCTGCGAGTTTTACTTTTTATTATATTCATCAAAAAAGACATGAATTTTGGCAAAAAAAAGATTTTTTTAACTTTCTGTGCTGACATTTTTCAAATAAAGTAAAATTTCTGTATACATGCAGCGCGAAAAATGTGGACAAACATGTTTTTGATTAAAAAAAAACCCATTCAGTGTATATTTATTGGTTTGGGTAAAAGTTATAGCGTTTACAAACTATGGTGCCAAAAGTGAATTTTCCCATTTTCAAGCATCTCTGACTTTTCTGCGCACCTGTCAGGTTTCATGAGGGGCTAAAATTCCAGGATAGTACAAATACCCCCCAAATGACCCCATTTTGGAAAGAAGACATCCCAAAGTATTCAGTGAGAGGCATGGTGAGTTCATAGAAGATTTTATTTTTTGTCACAAGTTAGCGGAAAATGACACTTTCTGACAAAAAAAAGAAAATTTCTTCTAACTTGCAACAAAAAAAAAATGAAATCTGCCACGGACTCACTATGCTCCTCTCTGAATACCTTGAAGTGTCTACTTTCCAAAATGGGGTCATTTGTGGGGTGTGTTCACTGTCCTGGCATTTTGGGGGGTGCCTAATTGTAAGCACCCCTGTAAAGCCTAAAGATGCTCATTGGACTTTTGGCCCCTTAGCGCAGTTAGGCTGCAAAAAAGTGCCACACATGTGGTATTGCCGTACTCAGGAGAAGTAGTATAATGTGTTTTGGGGTGTATTTTTACACATACCCATGCTGGGTGGGAGAAATATCTCCATAAATGACAATTGTTTTATTTTTTTTACACACAATTGTCTATTTATAGAGATATTTCTGCCACTCAGCATGGGTATGTGGAAAAATACACCCCAAAACACATTATACTACTTCTCCTGAGTACGGCGATACCACATGTGTGGCACTTTTTTGCACCCTAACTGCGCTAAGGGGCCCAAAGTTCAATGAGTACCTTTAGGATTTCACAGGTCATTTTGAGAAATTTCGTTTCAAGACTACTCCTCGCGGTTTAGGGCCCCTAAAATGCCAGGACAGTATAGGAACCCCACAAATTACCCCATTTTAGAAAGAAGACACCCCAAGGTATTCCGTTAGGAGGATGGTGAGTTCATAGAAGATTTTTTTTTTTTGTCACAAGTTAGCGGAAATTGATTTTAATTGTTTTTTTTTCACAAAGTGTCATTTTCCGCTAACAAAATAATAAAATGACAAAAAATAAAATCTTCTATGAACTCACCATACTCCTAACGGAATACCTTGGGGTGTCTTCTTTCTAAAATGGGGTCATTTGTGGGGTTCCTATACTGCCCTGGCATTTTAGGGGCCCTAAACTAGTGTTGGGCGAACAGTGTTCGCCACTGTTCGGGTTCTGCAGAACATCACCCTGTTCGGGTGATGTTCGGGTTCGGCCGAACACCTGATGGTGTTCGGCCAAACTGTTCGGCCATATGGCCGAACTAAGAGCGCATGGCCGAACGTTACCCGAACGTTCGGCTAGCGCTGTGATTGGCCGAACGGGTCACGTGTAGTGTTGGGCGAACATCTAGATGTTCGGGTTCGGGCCGAACATGGCCGAACTCCGAACATAATGGAAGTCAATGGGGACCCGAACTTTCGTGCTTTGTAAAGCCTCCTTACATGCTACATACCCTAAATTTACAGGGTATGTGCACCTTGGGAGTGGGTACAAGAGGGAAAAAAAATTTAGCAAAAAGAGCTTATAGTTTTTGAGAAAATCGATGTTAAAGTTTCAAAGGGAAAACTGTCTTTTAAATGCGGGAAATGTCTGTTTTCTTTGCACAGGTAACATGCTTTTTGTCGGCATGCAGTCATAAATGTAATACATATAAGAGGTTCCAGGAAAAGGGACCGGTAACGCTAACCCAGCAGCAGCACACGTGATGGAACAAGAGGAGGGTGGCGCAGGAGGAGAAGGCCACGCTTTGAGACACAACAACCCAGGCCTTGCATGAGGACAAGAAGCGTGCGGATAGCAATTTGCATTTTGTCGCCATGCAGTCATAAATGTAATACAGATGAGAGGTTCAATAAACAGGGACCGGAAACGCTAACCCATCACAGATGTTCATTGTTCATGTTACTTGGTTGGGGTCCGGGAGTGTTGCGTAGTCGTTTCCAATCCAGGATTGATTCATTTTAATTTGAGTCAGACGGTCTGCATTTTCTGTGGAGAGGCGGATACGCCGCCGATCTGTGACGATGCCTCCGGCAGCACTGAAACAGCGTTCCGACATAACGCTGGCTGCCGGGCAAGCCAGCACCTCTATTGCGTACATTGCCAGTTTGTGCCAGGTGTCTAGCTTCGATACCCAATAGTTGAAGGGTGCAGATGGATTGTTCAACACAGCTACGCCATCTGACATGTAGTCCTTGACCATCTTCTCCAGGCGATCGGTGTTGGAGGTGGATCTGCACGCTTGCTGTTCTGTGTGCTGCTGCATGGGTGTCAGAAAATTTTCCCACTCCAAGGACACTGCCGATACCATTCCCTTTTGGGCACTAGCTGCGGCTTGTGTTGTTTGCTGCCCTCCTGGTCGTCCTGGGTTTGCGGAAGTCAGTCTGTCGGCGTACAACTGGCTAGAGGAGGGGGAGGATGTCAATCTCCTCTCTAAAGTCTCCACAAGGGCCTGCTGGTATTCTTCCATTTTGACCTGTCTGGCTCTTTCTTCAAGCAGTTTTGGAACATTGTGTTTGTACCGTGGATCCAGAAGGGTATAAACCCAGTAATTGGTGTTGTCCAGAATGCGCACAATGCGTGGGTCGCGTTCAATGCAGTCCTAGGCCGAAGAGGTCATAGCCTAGGGTCACAAAACCTGTTTATTGGGCAATTTCAATGGTGGCGAGTCTGACGTACATAAATCGCAGCAATGGCCGTTAGCAACGTCTGAATCTCACGAAATGTCTCATGCAGGTAGAAGACATATTGTTAGACTTGGATTCCAAAGATGGGGTCCCTACATCTCTGCAAACCAGAGTTACAGGGCTCCAAATTTGGTAAAATCCCCCATAGGCTTTCATTGGGCCTCCTATTTACAGTTCCAAAATCTCACATCTTTTCAAAGGGCAATTACTCAGCAGTGGCAAATTTTCTAGCATTGTAGGGACCCTTAGGGGGAACATGACTGGTGAGTTTCGGGCCCCTAGGCCGAAGAGGTCATAGCCTAGGGTCACAAAAACCTGTTTATTGGGGCTATTTCAATGGTAGTGATGGTGACGTACATAAATCTCAGCCATGGCCGTTAGCAAAGTCTGAATCTCACGAAATGTCTCATGCAGGTAGAAGACATATTGTTAGACTTGGATTCCAAAGATGGGGTCCCTACATCTCTGCAAACCAGAGTTACAGGGGTCCAAAATTGGTAAAATCCCCCATAGGATTTCATTGGCTCCCTATTTCACTTTCCAAAATCTCACATCTTTTCAAAGGGCAATGGCTCAGCAGTACCAAATTTTCTAGCATTGTAGGGACCCTTAGGGGGAACATGACTGGTGAGTTTCGGGCCCCTAGGCCGAAGAGGTCATAGCCTAGGGTCACAAAAACCTGTTTATTGGGGCTATTTCAATGGTAGTGATGGTGACGTACATAAATCGCAGCAATGGCTGTTAGCAAAGTCTGAATCTCACGAAATGTCTCATGCAGGTAGAAGACATATTGTTAGACTTGGATTCCAAAGATGGGGTCCCTACATCTCTGCAAACCAGAGTTACAGGGGTCCAAAATTGGTAAAATCCCCCATAGGATTTCATTGGCTCCCTATTTCACTTTCCAAAATCTCACATCTTTTCAAAGGGCAATGGCTCAGCAGTACCAAATTTTCTAGCATTGTAGGGACCCTTAGGGGGATCATGACTGGTGAGTTTTGCCACTGCTGAGCCATTGCCCTTTGAAATGGTGTGAGATTTTGGAACGGTAAATAGGAAGCCCAATGAAAGCCTATGGGGGATTTTACCAATTTTGGACCCCTGTAACTCTGGTTTGCAGAGATGTAGGGACCCCATCTTTGGAATCCAAGTCTAACAATATGTCTTCTACCTGCATGAGACATTTCGTGAGATTCAGACGTTGCTAACGGCCATGGCTGAGATTTATGTACGCCACCATCACTACCATTGAAATAGCCCCAATAAACAGGTTTTTGTGACCCTAGGCTATGACCTCTTCGGCCTAGGGGCCCGAAACTCACCAGTCATGTTCCCCCTAAGGGTCCCTACAATGCTAGAAAATTTGGTACTGCTGAGCCATTGCCCTTTGAAAAGATGTGAGATTTTGGAAAGTGAAATAGGGAGCCAATGAAATCCTATGGGGGATTTTACCAATTTTGGACCCCTGTAACTCTGATTTGCAGAGATGTAGGGACCCCATCTTTGGAATCCAAGTCTAACAATATGTCTTCTACCTGCATGAGACATTTCGTGAGATTCAGACTTTGCTAACGGCCATTGCTGCGATTTATGTACGTCACCATCACTACCATTGAAATAGCCCCAATAAACAGGTTTTTGTGACCCTAGGCTATGACCTCTTCGGCCTAGGGGCCCGAAACTCACCAGTCATGTTCCCCCTAAGGGTCCCTACAATGCTAGAAAATTTGGTACTGCTGAGCCATTGCCCTTTGAAAAGATGTGAGATTTTGGAAAGTGAAATAGGGAGCCAATGAAATCCTATGGGGGATTTTACCAATTTTGGACTCCTGTAACCCTGGTTTGCAGAGATGTAGGGACCCCATCTTTGGAATCCAAGTCTAACAATATGTCTTCTACCTGCATGAGACATTTCGTGAGATTCAGACTTTGCTAACGGCCATTGCTGCGATTTATGTACGTCACCATCACTACCATTGAAATAGCCCCAATAAACAGGTTTTTGTGACCCTAGGCTATGACCTCTTCGGCCTAGGGGCCCGAAACTCACCAGTCATGTTCCCCCTAAGGGTCCCTACAATGCTAGAAAATTTGGTACTGCTGAGCCATTGCCCTTTGAAAAGATGTGAGATTTTGGAAAGTGAAATAGGGAGCCAATGAAATCCTATGGGGGATTTTACCAATTTTGGACTCCTGTAACCCTGGTTTGCAGAGATGTAGGGACCCCATCTTTGGAATCCAAGTCTAACAATATGTCTTCTACCTGCATGAGACATTTCGTGAGATTCAGACTTTGCTAACGGCCATTGCTGCGATTTATGTACGTCACGATCACTACCATTGAAATAGCCCCAATAAACAGGTTTTTGTGACCCTAGGCTATGACCTCTTCGGCCTAGGGGCCCGAAACTCACCAGTCATGTTCCCCCTAAGGGTCCCTACAATGCTAGAAAATTTGCCACTGCTGAGTAATTGCCCTTTGAAAAGATGTGAGATTTTGGAACTGTAAATAGGAGGCCCAATGAAAGCCTATGGGGGATTTTACCAAATTTGGAGCCCTGTAACTCTGGTTTGCAGAGATGTAGGGAACCCATCTTTGGAGCCCAAGTCTAACAATATGTCTTCTACCTGCATGAGACATTTCGTGAGATTCAGACGTTGCTAACGGCCATTGCTGCGATTTATGTACGTCAGACTCGCCACCATTGAAATTGCCCAATAAACAGGTTTTGTGACCCTAGGCTATGACCTCTTCGGCCTAGGACTGCATTGAACGCGACCCACGCATTGTGCGCATTCTGGACAACACCAATTACTGGGTTTATACCCTTCTGGATCCACGGTACAAACACAATGTTCCAAAACTGCTTGAAGAAAGAGCCAGACAGGTCAAAATGGAAGAATACCAGCAGGCCCTTGTGGAGACTTTAGAGAGGAGATTGACATCCTCCCCCTCCTCTAGCCAGTTGTACGCCGACAGACTGACTTCCGCAAACCCAGGACGACCAGGAGGGCAGCAAACAACACAAGCCGCAGCTAGTGCCCAAAAGGGAATGGTATCGGCAGTGTCCTTGGAGTGGGAAAATTTTCTGACACCCATGCAGCAGCACACAGAACAGCAAGCGTGCAGATCCACCTCCAACACCGATCGCCTGGAGAAGATGGTCAAGGACTACATGTCAGATGGCGTAGCTGTGTTGAACAATCCATCTGCACCCTTCAACTATTGGGTATCGAAGCTAGACACCTGGCACAAACTGGCAATGTACGCAATAGAGGTGCTGGCTTGCCCGGCAGCCAGCGTTATGTCGGAACGCTGTTTCAGTGCTGCCGGAGGCATCGTCACAGAT
Source organism: Hyperolius riggenbachi (assembly GCF_040937935.1). Taxonomy (NCBI): domain Eukaryota; kingdom Metazoa; phylum Chordata; class Amphibia; order Anura; family Hyperoliidae; genus Hyperolius; species Hyperolius riggenbachi. Next base: position 255,770,243 of record NC_090656.1, read on the forward strand.
CGGCGGCGTATCCGCCTCTCCACAGAAAATGCAGACCGTCTGACTCAAATTAAAATGAATCAATCCTGGATTGGAAACGACTACGCAACACTCCCGGACCCCAACCAAGTAACATGAACAATGAACATCTGTGATGGGTTAGCGTTTCCGGTCCCTGTTTATTGAACCTCTCATCTGTATTACATTTATGACTGCATGGCGACAAAATGCAAATTGCTATCCGCACGCTTCTTGTCCTCATGCAAGGCCTGGGTTGTTGTGTCTCAAAGCGTGGCCTTCTCCTCCTGCGCCACCCTCCTCCTGTTCCATCACGTGTGCTGCTGCTGGGTTAGCGTTACCGGTCCCTTTTCCTGGAACCTCTTATATGTATTACATTTATGACTGCATGCCGACAAAAAGCATGTTACCTGTGCAAAGAAAACAGACATTTCCCGCATTTAAAAGACAGTTTTCCCTTTGAAACTTTAAAATCGATTTTCTCAAAAACTATAAGCTCTTTTTGCTAAATTTTTTTTTCCTCTTGTACCCACTCCCAAGGTGCACATACCCTGTAAATTTGGGGTATGTAGCATGTAAGGAGGCTTTACAAAGCACAAAAGTTCGGGTCCCCATTGACTTCCATTATGTTCGGAGTTCGGGTCGAACACCCGAACATCGCGGCCATGTTCGGCCTGTTCGGCCCGAACCCGAACATCTAGATGTTCGCCCAACACTACCCTAAACCGTGAGGAGTAGTCTTGAAACCAAATGTCGCAAAATGACCTGTGAAATCCTAAAGGTACTCATTGGACTTTGGGCCTCTTAGCGCACTTAGGGTGCAAAAAAGTGCCACACATGTGGTACCGCCGTACTCAGGAGAAGTAGTATAATGTGTTTTGGGGTGTATTTTTACACATACCCATGCTGGGTGGGAGAAATATCTCTGTAAATGACAATTGTTTGATTTTTTTTTACACACAATTGTCCTTTTACAGAGAGATTTCTCCCACCCAGCATGGGTATGTGTAAAAATACACCCCAAAACACAATATACTACTTCTTCTGAGTACGGCGATACCACATGTGTGACACTTTTTTGCAACCTAGGTGCGCTAAGGGGCCTAACGTCCTATTCACAGGTCATTTTGAGGCCTTTGGATTCTAGACTACTGCTCACGGTTTAGGGCCCCTTAAATGCCAGGGCAGTATAGGAACCCCACAAGTGACCCCATTTTAGAAAGAAGACACCCCAAGGTATTCTGTTAGGAGTATGGTGAGTTCATAGAAGATTTTTTTTTTTGTCACAAGTTAGCGGAAAATGACACTTTGTGAAAAAAAAACCAATACATATCAATTTCCGCTAACTTGTGACAAAAAATAAAATCTTCTATGAACTCATCATACACCTAACAGAATACCTTGGGGTGTCTTCTTTCTAAAATGGGGTCACTTGTGGGGTTCCTATACTGCCCTGGCATTTTACGGGCCCAAAACTGTGAGTAGTCTGGAAACCAAATTTCTCAAAATGACTGATCAGGGGTATAAGCATCTGCAAATTTTGATGACAGGTGGTCTATGAGGGGGCAAATTTTGTGGAACCGGTCATAAGCAGGGTGGCCTCTTAGATGACAGGATGTTTTGGGCCTGATCTGATGGATAGGAGTGCTAGGGGGTGACAGGAGGTGATTGATGGGTGTCTCAAGGTGTGATTAGAGGGGGGAAATAGATGCAAGCAATGCACTAGCGAGGTGATCAGGGCTGGGGTCTGAGGACGTTCTGAGGTGTGGGCGGGTGATTGGGTGCCCGCAAGGGGCAGATTAGGGTCTAATCTGATGGGTAACCGTGACAGGTGGTGATAGGGGGTGATTGATGGGTAATTAGTGGGTGTTTTGAGGAGAGAAGAGATGTAAACACTGCACTTGGGAGGTGATCTGATGTCGGATCTGCGGGCGATCTATTGGTGTGGGTGGGTGATCAGATTGCCCGCAAGGGGCAGGTTAGGGGCTGATTGATGGGTGGCAGTGACAGGGGGTGATTGATGGGTGGCAGTGACAGGGGGTGATTGATAGGTGATTGACAGGTGATCAGTGGGTTATTACAGGGAATAACAGATGTAAATATTGCACTGGCGAATTGATAAAGGGGGGTCTGAGGGCAATCTGAGCGTGTGGGCGGGTGATTGGGTGCCCGCAAGGGGTAGATTAGGGTCTAATCTGATGGGTAACAGTGACAGGTGGTGATAGGGGGTAATTGATAGGTGACTGATGGGTAATTAGTGGGTGTTTAGAGGAGAGAATAGATGTAAACAATGGATTTGGGAGGTGATCTGATGTCGGATCTGCGGGCGATCTATTGGTGTGGGTGGGTGATCAGATTGCCCGCAAGGGGCAGGTTAGGGGCTGATTGATGGGTGGCAGTGACAGGGGGTGATTGATGGGTGGCAGTGACAGGGGGTGATTGATAGGTGATTGACAGGAGATCAGTGGGTTATTACAGGGAATAACAGATGTAAATATTGCACTGGCGAATTGATAAAGGGGGGTCTGAGGGCAATCTGAGCGTGTGGGCGGGTGATTGGGTGCCCGCAAGGGGTAGATTAGGGTCTAATCTGATGGGTAACAGTGACAGGTGGTGATTGATAGGTGATTGATGGGTAATTAGTGGGTGTTTAGAGGAGAGAATAGATGTAAACAATGGATTTGGGAGGTGATCTGATGTCGGATCTGCGGGCGATCTATTGGTGTGGGTGGGTGATCAGATTGCCCGCAAGGGGCAGGTTAGGGGCTGATTGATGGGTGGCAGTGACAGGGGGTGATTGATGGGTGGCAGTGACAGGGGGTGATTGATAGGTGATTGACAGGTGATCAGTGGGTTATTACAGGGAATAACAGATGTAAATATTGCACTGGCGAATTGATAAAGGGGGGTCTGAGGGCAATCTGAGCGTGTGGGCGGGTGATTGGGTGCCCGCAAGGGGTAGATTAGGGTCTAATCTGATGGGTAACAGTGACAGGTGGTGATAGGGGGTGATTGATAGGTGATTGATGGGTAATTAGTGGGTGTTTAGAGGAGAGAATAGATGTAAACAATGGATTTGGGAGGTGATCTGATGTCGGATCTGCGGGCGATCTATTGGTGTGGGTGGGTGATCAGATTGCCCGCAAGGGGCAGGTTAGGGGCTGATTGATGGGTAGCAGAGACAGGGGGTGATTGACTGGTGATTGACGGGTGATTGACGGGTGATTGACAGGTGATCAGGGGGGATAGATGCATACAGTACACGGGGGGAGGGGTCTGGGGGGGGGGGGGTCTGGGGAGAATCTGAGGGGTGGGGGGGGTGATCAGGAGGGGGCAGTGGGCAGGGGGGGGATAAAAAAAAAATAGCGTTGACAGATAGTGACAGGGAGTGATTGATGGGTGATTAGGGGGGTGACTGGGTGCAAACAGTGGTCTGGGGGGTGGGCAGGGGGGGGGTCTGAGGGGTGCTGTGGGCGATCAGGGGGCAGGGGGGGGGGGAAATCAGTGTGCTTGGGTGAAGACTAGGGTGGCTGCAGCCTGCCCTGGTGGTCCCTCGGACACTGGGACCACCAGGGCAGGAGGCAGCCAGTATAATAGGCTTTGTATACATTACAAAGCCTATTATACTATTTCCATGCGGCGATCCGGGTGCTAGCAACCCGCCGGCGCTTCCGAACGGCCGGCGGGTTACTACGAGCGGTGGGCGGAGCCAGTCCCCGGCGGCTGATCGCGTCACGAATGACGCGATCGCCGCATAGCCACCCACGCAGCCGCCCCCGCCGATGGGCGTATTGCGGTCGTTTGGGCCCGGACTTTGCCGCCGCCCATCGGCTGGGGGCGGTCCTCAAGTGGTTAAGTACTTCCAGGAGCCCCATTGTAAGATTGGCATACGAGGGGGCGAACGAGCTCCCCATCGCGGTCCCACTCGTCTGATGGTAAATTTTATCATTAAACGTGAATATGTTGTTTTTTAAGATGAATTCTGCACATTGCAGAAGGAAGGTTTGTTGTGTAGGTGGCATGGAAGGGTTGGTGGCTAAATAATATTGTAAGGCTTGAAGACCGAAGGAATGGGGGATATTGGTATAGGGGGAAGTGACATTGCATGTTAGCCAGACATAATCTGGCTGCCAAGCGATGCCACGTAGGAGTAGTATGAGCTGTTGTGAATCCTTGAGGAAGGAGGGCAGGGACTGTACATGTGACTGTAGGTGTTGGTCTAGGAATCTGGACAGGTTGCAGGTGATGGAGTTGATACCTGAGATAATGGGTCTACCGGGCGTTTTTTGTAAACTTTTATGTATTTTTGGTAAATAGTAGAAGATGGGGGTAATCGGTTGGGCGTTGATAATAAAATTTCTTTCATTTTTGGTGATGATGTTAGACAGGAAGGCATTATTGATAAGGGTTTTTAATGTAATATTTAGAGAGGGAGTTGGATCTGTAGTCAAGGTTTCGTAATGTTTGGGATTGTCGAGGAGCCTGGCTGCTTCCTCTAGGTAGTCTGCGTGATTGAGTATGACAATTCCCCCCCCCCCCCCCCTTATCTGCAGGTTTAATAATCAGGTTATGTTTTTTTTGTAGATTTTTGAGGGCGTGGGATTCACGTGGATTAAGGTTGGATTTGGCGGTGGGTAGGTCGTCCTGTAACGTTTGTAGGTCTTTAAGAACTAAAGAGTAGAAGGTTTCAATGTAGCAGCCCTTAGAGGCTGCTGGGTAAAAGCGAGATCTCCCTTTTAACTGAGTAGTAATGTATTTTTCTGTGCTAATTTCAGGATGAGAAATGGTAACATTGGGTAGGGTGTCATTGTTGGTGATGATAAGCCAGGTTAGCGCATTATCTTCAGTGGGTTTGAGGTTTTTGATGGCAAAATGTCTTTTGAGTGTTAGTTTGCGGATATAACTATTGAGATCTGAGAAAAGTTCGAATGTATTGACTTGATTAGTTGGGCAAAAGGATAGGCCTTTTTCTAAGAGAGTAGTCTCATGGGTGCTAAGAATGTGGTCTGATAAATTGAAAATGCATAAAATGCATCTGCTAATGTTTGTGGGGGGGAGGGTTGTGATTATGGTTTGTTTCTTTTCCCTTTCCCCCTACTTCCTCTTTTTCTATGTCTGGTAGTGGTCGTAATGAGACTTCCCTCTCCTCTTCCCGTGCCCGGTCCCGCTCACGATCCCCGTTGCAGTTTTTGGTCAAATACTGCCACTTCGGAAGTCATCGGGAGCACTCGGGCTCCTGAAGACGGGCCGCTCCATACTGCGCATGTGCGAGTGCCCACTATGACGCACTCGCGCGGGCCTATGACGCATTGGCGCATGCGCAGTATGGAGCGGCCCGTCTTCCGAAGTCCCCCGCGGTGGGGGATTTGAACGGAGGATCCACCGGGCACCGGGAGAGGAGAGGGAAGGCTCATTAGGACAGAGCCTTCCCTCTCCTTAGGTGAGTATCTGACTTTTTTTTTTTTAATCGGTAACCATTCACTTTAAGAATGCAATGCAGGCTGATAGACATAGAAATTATATTGAAAAAGAATGGAGTACATACGATAGCCATTGATTAAATTGCCACTCAATCCAGGGATTCCAAACTTTAAAGAAAGCTTCTAAATTATCCCAAACTTTTGCTTTAATATGTTCAGAAGTCATGGTTCTATTTAGATCTTGAAAAACTGTATCAACCGAGAGAAGAGGACTCTTCCATTGTGAAGCCAAATGTCTTTTACCTGCACAACAATGAATTGAATTAATTTATGTTTGGCATAAGGGAGATATTGTGGTCTATTACCCAATATGATAACTGTGGGATCAATAGAAATTTGTAATCTAAGCATACGTTTAATTTTATTCCAAATCTCTATCCAAAATAAGATAGCTTTGGGGCAAGTCCACCATATATGCCAAAGGTCACCATAATGACCACAATCTCTGAAGCAAAATGTAGAATTTGAGGGATAAAAAGCATTTAGCCTAGCTGGAGTATAATAAATTCTATGGAAAAGTTTAAAAGAAGTTTCAATGGAAGAGTAAAATAGCGAACCTCTAGTCAAAGAGAACAGCAATGAGTCAATTTTTTTCAGAAAATATTATATTGCAATCTCTTTCCCAGTCTAATTGTGATTTTAATTTACCAATATAAAGATGTTGTGCTAATATAGAATATAATTCTGAAATAAAACATCTGTTCATCGGTTGAGTTTTACAGCGTATTTCAAATGGAGAATACGTTAAAATTCCATTTTGTGGTACTAATAGGTTTAAAAATGTAAATATCAAAAGTAATCTTGGTTGTTCCTCAATTGGAATAATATTATTACTCATAAATTGTTGAGGAGAAATAAGTTTAAAAGCTGATAAAAATTTACCTAAATAAGTCAAACCTTTATCAATCCACCATTTATATGATTTAATATCTTGACCTTCAGGGAAATCTGGATTACTAAATATGCGTGTCATACAAGAGCAAGTTGACTGAAGATTAAACAAAAATCTAGATTTTGTCCATAAAGTGAGTGAATATGCTGAAATAGGTGACAATTTTTTAATTTTATTTATTGGGAATTTTTTTAGCCCACATGATGCCTTGTAATTACAAAGGTGATATAAGTTGGGATTCAATTTTAACCCAGAGTGGTGCTATTTGAGGTTTAGCGTTTGCAACTGCCAATTGGGATATCCTAGCTGCTTTATAATTGGTAATAGTTAATAATAATAGGTAAATAATATTGGGGCATTAAGGCCACCAAACTCTCTAGGTCTAGCTAATGTAGCATATTTTATACAAGCTTTCCTTTTTGTCCAAATACATTTTTGTATTAAAGTTTGTAAATGTTGAATTGGTCCTTTTTTAACCCAAATTGGTAATATTCTAAATAAATATAAGAGTTTAGGAAGACTAGAAATGTTAAATGCATTTTAACAGGATTAATAAGAAAAAACTGGAAAAAATTCATTATCTCTCAGTTTTCGTCCATTATAGCTTTAAAATAATCCACGCTACCATAATTAAAACCTATGTATTTTATTTGCCAGTTTGTCTGGGTTATGACACCATTTAAATATTGTCCCTATCACAATGTATGGCGACAATATTTTATTTGGAAATAAAGGTGCATTGTTTCTGGTTTGCGTCCATCACTATTTACAAGCTTATAATTTAAAAAATGTTCGTAGTATACCCCCTTCAAATGCATATTTAAAAAGTTCAGACACTTAGGTAACTATTTATGTCTTTTTTTTTATTGTAATTTTTTTTTTCCATAAAAATTTTTATTTGGGTAATATTTTGGTGTGGGAAATAAACAGTTAATTTTTAATGTTGTTATATGTGTTACTTGTAATGTAAAAAATATGTAGATGTAGTTTTACTATTTGGCCACATTTTTTATTTCCCTCCTTATGCTTATGCTATCCTTATTCGCTAAGCGGAAGTACAAGGGGATGTGGATTTTTTTCCGGGCAGAAAAACTGAAGCCTCTTGTAAAAGCACTTTGGTTTTTCTGCAGGGGAGACGGATCGGTGATCGGGAACCATGTTCCCATTCACTGATCCCCGGGCTACCGGGAGACACCACGAAGCGCGGCACCACAGCAGAGCAGCCGCCCGGACGTGAACTTCACGTCCGGGCGGCAGAAATACTTAACCACTTAATGACAACTGGACGTACTGTATATGTATGTGCAGTGTAGTTGTGGAGTGTGCACCACCAGTTTGTTACTAAATGAGGCACATGTGGTATCATTTTAACCATGACAAGTTTTAGAATACATTTTGGTGTGTCGTAAAGCTTGGACCCATGTCACATAAAAACATAGGTGGGGCAAACTCAATCAAAACATAAAAAGTCATTTTCAAAATTATGATAAAACTTGGGAAAGTTTTAGAAAAACTACAACAGACATATGTAGTAGAACAGACATGATAAGTAGTAGAATAGAGTTTAGAGAGTTTTAGGGTTGAGGCCCATGTCTTGTGTATTCTTTTTAGTCACAAACTGAATCAAAAGCAATTACATTTTCACATATTCTGCACCAAAATAAAAGACTTGTGAAATAAAAAGTGACAGAATATAAAAGAAAAAACATATATTGTCACCTTAGAAACTTGGCTTTTTAAATATGTATGCCATTAAGGTATATTACTATTATTATTATTTTTTGCAAATAAAGTCTTGTGATCATCGATAGTGTACAATGAGAAAGCAAAAAACATAAAATAGAAAAAAAGACACCTTTATTTCCAAATATATTGTAACCATGCATTGTACTAATCAACATAATTAAATGTAATAACCAGGATGAATAAGCAAATAAAATGTGTGGGTTATCTTATAGTCATCACTGTTTATTGTAAAGCTATAATGGATATAAATGCGAGAAATAGTGTGTTGTTTTTTTGTATTTTTTTACCTTATTTTCCCTGTAAAATGAATAGAAAATAAGGTAATTACTAATCAAAATTATCTTACACTAAAAGCCTAATTTGTCCTGAAAAAAAAAGAATAGATCATGTAGGTGTGATAAATAGTAATAAAGTTATTGGCGAATAAATGGGAGCAGCACAGATATGTGAAAATTGCTCATCCTGAAGTGGTTAAAAAAGATCTGTACTAAAAAAAATCCCTCTGGGGATACTCACAGACACAGTACCTTGCGAGGGGGAAGCCTCTGGATTCTAACAAGGCTTCCCAGACCTCCTACGTGCCTCCGTTAGCCTGCCCAGATCCCCCAAAGTGCGGCGATGTAAATATTTACCTTCCGCGATCCTGCGCAGGCGCACTAGCCACTCTTCCTTCGGGTTAAGGCAGAAATAGCCGAACCCGATCGATCCGCTCTATTAAACAGGCACGAGCCCTTTTGCGCCTGCGCAGTAGAGCGGAAACAATCAGGCTCGGATATTTCCACCTAGCCCGAACGAAGAACCGATATTGTGCCTGCGCTGGAGCCTGGCAAGGTAAATACATCAAGCCTTGTCAGGCTTGTCGGGGGAGGATTGCTGGAGGATTCGAGGGAGCCAGCGCTAGACTGCCTGCAGCTACAGGGATGGGGGAAGCCTCATTGGGACCCTAAGGCTTCACCCTTCCGGGGTAAGTATCCACCAGGGGATGTTTTTTTTTTTTAAATACAGAGTCTCTTTAAGCCTCTCAGATGTGATTCTGTTTGTATTAGATGGAGGGGGCAGTGCAGGGAGCTGCTGCCAACTAATCTCAACAACATAATAAGTAAAGTTATCCCACAAAAGACACATCACACACACAAAGTATGTGAATAATCCCGATTTAGGACAAAATGTACACATGTAATTTAAAAAAAGACATCCAGAGATCAGTTACACTTTAAGCAGTCACCATAATATGAATGACATGTCATCCTCAAGGGTTAAAAGGGATCATACCCCCGCAACCCCCCCCCCCCCCTCCCCGATTGCTATAAGGCCATTACTGCCCCTTGCATGTGTCTTTAACAAGGGTGGAATCATGGTTTCTTATACTGTAAGTGTTTTATGTCTTTCTTGGCTACAGATCCTTCTCCACCTGCAGGCTTTAGCCTTAGTACTAACACAAGCCAACTTGACTTATCCTGGGCGGAGCCAGCAGATATGGGCGGTGTGACAAAGTCATATAATATCACTTACTGGAATTCCTCTTCCATCACATGGACTCTGGCGAGTAGCACAACCAATGTCACCCTAAACAACCTGAAGTCAGGCACTCTGTACTCTGTGAATGTGACGACAGTTGGAGTCCGAGGTTATCAGAGCACATCTGTGAGCGATCAGGTCTACACAGGTACGTTTACAGCTTCGCCTCCTTTGTAATCTAAAGTGAGAACCTGAACATTGTAGGCATAACAGCCTGCAGATTCCTTTATCAACTGCTAGCTCTGGAATTGCTGGGAACTTTTACCCAGTTTTAATTTCAGGTAACCTCTGATTATGTATTTTTATACCATTTGTCTTGAATAATTGAGTTGTGGGATTGGTGTGAATCCCAGCCAGAGCACTATCTGCATAGAGTTTGTATGCTCTCCCCGTGTCTGTCTGGGTTTCCTCTGGACACTCCAGTTTCTACCTACATCCTAAAAACATACAGATAAGTTAATTGGCTTCCCTCTAATTTGGTCCTAGACTATGATACGCACACTACACGACACATACATAGACATATGACTATGGTAGGGATTAGATTGTGAGCTCCTCTGTGGGACTTGTTTTGCTTGAATAACTGCGTTGAGGGTTTGGTGTGCTAAGTATGATAATTAATATTTTGTCTTTTTTTTTCCAGTACCATTCCCTCCACAAAGGTTACAGGTTATTTCTACATCTTTAACTTCTGTGTCTCTGAGCTGGAGCAGACCTGACGAGTATCAGAGCTCTTACCGTTACCGTGTGGAAGTATTAGTGGCATCCTCGTTTGCAAATATAAACAGCACATATGTGACCAATGAGTCAATTACAATAACGGATCTCACACCAGGAGAGACATATGCGTTTAATGTATACACAGTGATGTACTGGGCTTCAGATCCTGTGTCAGTAACTGCCTGCACAGGTAAGTAAACTCTGATTCTGTTTCTCTATAACAAAATAAATTCAAATCAGTCATTTGAATGCCACAATATTATTTTAAATCAAGTGCCGTCATGATGAACTTTAGTTTCTTTAACCACTTCAAGTTCCAGGATTTTTATCCCTTAAGGTTCCTGACAATTTTGGCATATTAGCTGTTTCTTTTGATAAAGCAATAACTTTTTATTACCTACGCCAGGGGTGCCCAATAGGTCGATCGCGATCTACCGGTAGATCGCGACCGCCTATTTGGTAGATCGCGACCGCCTATTTGGTAGATCGCGGCCGCTTGGCCGCATCTCGTCAAATTTAGCTGCGCTGTTGCCTCCTGTGTTCCCGCGGCTGTCAGAATATACTTCCCAGCTGACTGAGGGGAGAGGCGCGGCTGAAGGGGAGAGGCGCGGCTGAAGCGGAGAGGCGTGGCCGAAGGGGGAAAGGAGCCAATTGTGACCATCTCCTCTCTCTCCTCTATGATAGTGTTGTGACCACGACCCCCCAGGTCATGCGGGTTTTTAGGTCGTTACGAGACCAGTAACCACCGCTCCGCCATCCTGTGAGAAGTGGCGATTCGGCGAACGGATACTTTGCTGCGAGGTGGGCAATTTGAAATTATGTTGGTGGGTCGGGTCGGGTGGGGTGTATTCCTTACTGCGGGGCTGACTCTGAGGCCTAGTCTAGTTGTATTTGCAGGGGGAAGGGGTCATTAGAAGCCATGTGCGGGGCGGTGGATAAGTGAGCTAAACATGTGGGCACTGAAGAGGATTCTTTGTATATGCTGCCAGCCTGCCAAATATGCTGGGGTGGGGAGGGGGGTTTATGCGACTGTGTGGGGAAAGATTCTGTGTGCTGCCAAATATGCTGGGGTGGGGAGAAGTCATGAGAGAGAGAGAGTGTACCCCAGCAGTCATCAGAGTGTGTGTGTGTGTACCCCAGCAGTCATCAGGGTGTGTGTGTGTGTGTGTACCCCAGCAGTCATCAGAGTGTGTGTGTGTGTGTACCCCAGCAGTCATCAGAGTGTGTGTGTGTGTACCCCAGCAGTCATCAGGGTGTGTGTGTGTGTGTGTACCCCAGCAGTCATCAGAGCGTGTGTGTGTGTGTGTTTGTGTGTACCCCAGCAGTCATCAGAGTGTGTGTGTGTGTGTGTTTGTGTGTACCCCAGCAGTCATCAGAGCGTGTGTGTGTGTGTGTTTGTGTGTACCCCAGCAGTCATCAGAGTGTGTGTGTGTGTGTGTGTGTACCCCAGCAGTCGTGTGTGTGTGTGTGTGTGTGTGTGTGTTATGTCACTCATGGTTGTGGTGCAAGGTGCAATTCTGATAGCCAAATCCAAGATATCTACCAACATTTCCCATGCTAAACTAAGCATTTCACGTTGTTATATGACTATACATGACTTGTATAGTAGTATACCAGCATTCTTAATGCTAGGTTCAGTATTTTAAATGTTGGTAGATCTCCTGGCCTCGGCGAATTTTAAAGTAGCTCGCGAGCCGAAAAAGTGTGGGCACCCCTGACCTACGCCATCAATGTGATACATGTATTTTTTTCACAACATTCTATTCTTTCTTAGGGTAATACATTTTTTCAAGTATTATTTAATTTTACTGGTAGAGATGGCCCGAACGGTACGACCGTGAACGTATTCGTGCAAACTTCAGTGGTTCGCGTTCGCGGTGAACCGCAAACTTTATGCGAGTTCGACCCGCCCCCTATACTACATCATTAGGCTCAACTTTGACCCTCTACATCACAGTCAGCAGACACATGGCAGCCAATCAGGCTGCACTCCCTCCTGGAGCCCCCCCCCCTTATATAAGGCAGCTGCGTTGGCCATTATCTCACTCGGTGTGGCTGCAGTAATTACAGAAGGGAGAGTTTGCTGCAGAGACATAGGGAAAGCTTAGTTAGGCTCTCGTTAGGCTTGTTAGCTTGCTCCTTGCTGATACTTATTGCTAAAAAAACACCCCTCAACAGCTCTTTTGAGGGCTAATCTTGTTCTTGTGGTCTGGTTTTTTTTTTTCTTTTCTTTTTGTGTGGCCCACTGACACTTGCATATGCATATACAGCCCTGTCAGTCAGTCACAGCTGGCCCTTGCTAATTCCTATACCGTGAAAGGCCCAGCACATTCACTGACTACCTTTTTACTGCACGTGTGTGACAGCTGCACATTTGTAATACCATACCAGTCCGACTGTGCATACCTGTTCACGGTACCTGTGTGTGTGACACGCAGCTGCACATTGTATTGATACCAGTCACCGCATACCTGTTCAGTGCACCTGCATGACAGCACGCAGTGTTAAATTATATAGCAGTCACTGCATACCGATTCACGGCACCTGTGTGTGTGTGACAGCTGCACATCTGTAATACTAGTCACTAAATACCTGTTCACTGTACCTGTGTTACCGCACTCAGTGTTATATACCAGCCACTGCATAACTGTTCACTGCACCTGTGTGTGTGACAGCTGCACATCTGTAATACTAGTCACTGAATACCTGTTCACGGTACCTGTGTGTGTGACAGCTGCACATGTAAAAGTAGTCACTGCATACCTGTTCAGTGCACCTGCGTGACAGCACGCAGTGTTATATTATATAGCAGTCACTGCATACCTGTTCACGGTACCTGTGTGTGTGACAGCTGCACATTTCTAATACTAGTCACTGCATACCTGTTCAGTGCACCTGCGTGAGAACACTCAGTGTTATATTATGTAGCAGTCACTGCGTACCTGTTCACGGTACCTGTGTGTGTGACAGGTGCACATTTGTAATTCTAGCCATTGCATACTTGTTCACGGTACCTGTGTGTGTGACAGCTGCATATTGTATTGATACTAGTCACTGCATACCTGTTCAGTGCACCTGCGTGACAGCACGCAGTGTTATATTATATAGCAGTCACTGTATACCTGTTCACGGTACCTGTGTGTGTGACAGCTGCACATTTGTAATACTAGTGACTGCATACCTGTTCATGATACCTGTGTGTGTGACAGCTGCACATTGTATTGATACCAGTCACTGCATACCTGTGTGTGTGACAGCTGCACATTGTATTGATACCAGTCACTGCATACCTATTCACTGCACCTTTGTAATACTAGTCACTGCATACCTGTTCATGGTACCTGTGTGTGTGACAGCTGCACATTGTATTAATACCAGTCACTGCACCTGTGTGTGTGACAGCTGCACATCTGTAATACTAGCCACTGAATACCTGTTAACGGTACCTGTGTGTGTGACAGCTGCACATGTAAAAGTAGTCACTGCATACCTGTTCAGTGCACCTGCGTGACAGCACGCAGTGTTATATTATATAGCAGTCACTGCATACCTGTTCACGGTACCTGTGTGTGTAACAGCTGCACATTTGTAATTCTAGTCACTGCATACCTGTTCACGGTACCTGTGTGTGTGACAGCTGCACATTTGTAATACTAGTCACTGCATACCTGTTCACGGTAACTGTGTATGTGACAGCTGCACATTTGTAATAGTAGTCACTGCATACCTGTTCATGGTACCTGTGTGTGTGACAGCTGCACATTTGTAATAGTAGTCACTGCATACCTTTTCAGTGCACCTGCGTGACAGCACGCAGTGTTATATTATATAGCAGTCACTGCATACCTGTTCACGGTACTTGTGTGTGTGACAGCTGCACATTTGTAATACTAGTCACTGCATACCTGTTCACGGTACCTGTGTGTGTGACAGGTGCACATTTGTAATCCTAGCCACTGCATACCTGTTCACGGTACCTGTGTGTGTGACAGCTGCACATTGTATTGATACTAGTCACTGCATACCTGTTCAGTGCACCTGCGTGACAGCACGCAGTGTTATATTATATAGCAGTCACTGCATACCTGTTCACGGTACTTGTGTGTGTGACAGCTGCACATGTGTAATACCAGTCACTGCATACCTGTTCACGGTACCTGTGTGTGTGACAGCAGCACATTTGTAATACTAGTCACTGCATACCTGTTCATGGTACCTGTGTGTGTGACAGCTGCACATTGTATTGATACCAGTCACTGCATACCTGTGTGTGTGACAGCTGCACATTGTATTGATACCAGCCACTGCATACCTGTTCACTGCACCTGTGTGACTGCACATTGTATTAGTCAAGTCAGTGCATACCTTTCACTTCATCCCCCCCAATATGGGCAAAACAGGCAAAGGCAGGCCACTCGGCAGGTCTGTTTGAGGTCGTGCTGTTGTGATTTCGTGCGGCCCTGGACCAAAGTACAGTGTTCAGAAGGAACGTGCCATCAACCCCCAATATTGTCAGGACGTAGTTGACTATTTAACACAGAACACCTCATCTTCCTCAGCTTCCACACAGAACCGTGACATATCTTCCTCCTCCTGCTCTGATTCTGGCACCCCACTTAACACTCAGTCGGCTGCCACCATCAAAGTGCCATCATCCCAAGGCTCAGCGGTGTGGAATTTTTTTTTGTGTGTCTGTCTCAGATGAGAGCAATGCCATCTGTACTCTCTGCCACCAAAAATTGAGCTGTGGAAAGACCAAGACACGTGTAGGGACAACTTCCTTACGAAGGCACATGATGATAAAGCACAAACTGCAATGGGCTGACCACCTGAGGAAAAGCAGCACACAAAATCAAAGCCACACACTGCAGTGGAAGATACCAGGCCGCAATTATTTCTCAAAAAAGGTGATACCCAAACTGTACTGTGATGTTGAAAGGCAAGTGGTATCATCTCTGGCACACAGAATTGGGTCAATGGTCCATCTAACCTAGTAGTCTGCAAAGCACGGTCAGGCCTGCCCGAAGACTAAGACAGTCCCCACACACAGCATCTCAGCCTGCACGCCGTGTGACTGCCTGCCCCAAGACTAAGTCGGTCCCCAGTCCCCACACAGCATCTCTGCCTGCAGGCAGCTTGACTGCCTTCTCCACCACCACCAACAGGTGGACTCCAGGTGGTACATGCGTGTACATGCCTGCCTAATTTTTCTGGCTGCACTGCAGCTGCAACAACTAAACAAAAGGCATGTACACGTGTCAATTCCCCTTTGTGATCGTTACCTTGCCGCAGTGAAGGGGCTTGTAATCACAATGAAGCAATGACCGCCGGCTATATGAGTGTGTTGGGGGGGAGGGGGGGAGGCATACCTGACCCAAGATAATAAGGTCATTGCTTCATTGTGGACAGACTAAATTCGATCAGCTGGACAGTCACTGTTCTATCATTGAGCTACCACAGCCCGACGACCACAAATGGGCTGGAAAACCGCCATGGCCTGCACTCTCGCCAGTGTGCGCACCAGTCCCACAAGGTCGTCACTACACAAACAGCTGTTTGCGGTGCGTTACACAGTGAGTTTGGTGTGTCAGTGTGAAGCAGTACACTAATTACACTACCTGATTGATGTATACATATGCAAGATGTTTTAAAGCACTTTATGCCTCCAATTTAGCATTGCAGTGTGATTTCTGATCTTAAAATGCTGCTGTGCGTCGAATCCAGATTTTTCCCCGGGACCTTTGGCATCTATCCCACTCCTCCATGCAAAACTCCAGGTGTTAGACCCCTTGAAACATCTTTTCCATCACTTTTGTGGCCGGGATAAATGTTTGCAGTTTTCAAAGTTCGCTTCTCCTTTGAAGTCTTTTGCGGTTCGCAAAGTTCGCGCTAACCTGAACCTTTGCGGAAGTTCGCGTTCGAGCTTTGCGAACCTAAAAGGTTCCTAAAAGGAGGTTCGAGCCTAAAAGGAGGTTCGAGTCATCTCTATTCACTGGCATTTATCAAGAAAAATTAGGCATGTACACAAAATTACATATTTTTTAATATTTCCACCTTCCTAACTTCTACATGACAAGTGCCACAGTTTTAGGCCTCGTTCACATTGTGCTCCGTTTGCGTTGGCCATTTTTTTGCGATACCCGGCACTTGCTGTGTGCTGGGTGTATTTGCTTAAAGAGAACCTGTACTGAGTAAAAATATTTAAAATAAACACATGAGGCAACTTCAAATGAACATTGCATAGTTACCTCGCCATTAGTTCCTCTCAGAAGCTCACCATTTTCTTCTGACAATAATCCCTTCCAGTTCTGACAATATTTTGTCAGATCTGAAATATATCAGTTGCTGTCAGTAAAATATCAGTTGCTGTCAGTTATTGCTGAGAGAAAAACTGATGTACCAGGTAATGTCCATGTTTCCCTATGGCTCAAGTGGGCGATGTTACAGTTTAACTGTGTGCTGACCAGAAAGCTGTTATGGGTAATGGCCATTTTCAAAATGGAGGACGGAAAATTCCCTTGATCACAGTGAACAAATAGGACGCGGGACAGGAGAAAGACACTGAGGAGTAGACTACATGGGAGGTAAGTATGACTTGTATATGCTTATTTTGACTTTTAATTTCCAGTTCAGATTTTCTTTAATAGTTTTTGTTAGCGGTTTTCCCGACTGTTTTTTTTTTATTCACTCCTTGACGAGAGTTAAGAAGTGAACTCTTTGATCCGGAAAATATTTAATACAATGTATTTATTCTTAAAAACGCAATTTTTTGAGCGTTTTCCGTTTTCCTATACCTTCCATTGAGGCAAATCGCCTCAAAAATGGCTCATGCAGTGCAAATCGGAACGGCAAGCGAATGGAATGCCCCAGTGAGAACTATCTCATTGGAAAGCATGGTGAAAGCGCTTTCAGGGCGATTTTGAAAATCGTCTGCGCTTACAAAAAGGCAAAAGCGCCTCTAGTGTGAACGACCCCTCAAAACTCCTCAAAATACACTATTTGGCTTGTCCCAGTTAAAACAATACCATGCATGCCATATTTAATTGCTAGTCGGGCATGCAGTATACCATTATCTTCAGCTTTTGCGTCTGTAGTGATTGCATTTGGTCGCTAGGGCGCACAGTTTGCGGACCCCAGTGCTGTGTAGATGCATTGCTAGCCAACAACATATCAATGCCATGTAATTTGTTCATGTTGTTTTATCAACAATGAGCTTGCAGGTCATATATTTATTTCTGGCAGACAAGAAAAAAAAAAACCTAGACAGCACTGTCACAAGCCCCCTAGTGGCCGGACTACTCAATGCCTCCAATATTTTTTCAGCCCACAGACCATCCAATCTTGTGGATGCAATCAATGCACTGAAACCACTGGAGTTGGGCAAACAGACAGGCCAGGAGGGAACCTACAGATGACACTTTACTACAAATATTTAATGTATCTGCCACCACCTCTGTATAAGGGCAGAAGAACCTGTTCTGACTATTCTAAGTTTGCGGATAAAATTAACACACCCTAGTCTGACTGAAAAAAATACAAAGCTATAAACCCACAGCTGAACTCTGGTCTCCTACCTTTTTGTCCCCACCGCATCCTCTAGATTGTAAGCCTTCGGGCAGGGCCCTCCTTCTTATGTCTCCTACCTGTTCATGCACCTCCATTACCGTACACCCATCTCATGGATATGAGTGGAGGTCACTCATATCCATCTTGCCTAATCTCCATGCTCCCCTCCAGTGACTAAGCATTACCTTGTACTCATACTGTGCTGTGTGATCTCCATGCTCCATCCAGTGACTAAGCATTACCTTGTACACATACTGTGCTGTGTGATCTCCATGCTTCCCTCCAGTGACTAAGCATTACCTTGTACTCATACTGTGCTGTGTGATCTCCATGCCCCATCCAGTGACTAAGCATTACCTTGTACTCATACTGTGCTGTGTGATCTCCATGCTCCATCCAGTGACTAAGCATTACCTGGTACTCATACTGTGCTGTGCGATCTCCATGCTGCCATCCAGTGACTAAGCATTACCTAGTACTCATACTGTGCTGTGTGATCTCCATGCTCCCATCCAGTGACTAAGCATTACCTTGTACTCATACTGTGCTGTGTAATCTCCATGCTGCCATCCAGTGACTAAGCATTACCTAGTACTCATACTGTGCTGTGTGATCTCCATGCTCCCATCCAGTGACTAAGCATTACCTTGTACTCATACTGTGCTGTGTGATCTCCATGCTCCATCCAGTGACTAAGCATTACCTTGTACTCATACTGTGCTGTGTGATCTCCATGCTCCCCTCCAGTGACTAAGCATTACCTTGTACTCATACTGTGCTGTGTGATCTCCATGCTCCCATCCAGTGACTAAGCATTACCTTGTACTCATACTATGCTGTGTGATCCCCATGCTCCCCTCCAGTGACTAAGCATTACCTGGTACTCATACTGTGCTGTGTGATCTCCATGCTCCATCCAGTGACTAAGCATTACATGGTACTCATACTGTGCTGTGTGATCTCCATGCTCCCCTCCAGTGACTAAGCATTACCTGGTACTCATACTGTGCTGTGTGATCTCCATGCTCCCATCCAGTGACTAAGCATTACCTTGTACTCATACTGTGCTGTGTGATCTCCATGCTCCCATCCAGTGACTAAGCATTACCTTGTACTCATGCTGTGCTGTGTGATCTCCATGCTCCCATCCAGTGACTAAGCATTACCTTGTACTCATACTGTGCTGTGTGATCTCCATGCTCCCCTCCAGTGACTAAGCATTACCTTGTACTCATACTGTGCTGTGTGATGTCTATGCTCCCATCCAGTGACTAAGCATTACCTTGTACTCATACTGTGCTGTGTGATCTCCATGCTCCCCTCCAGTGACTAAGCATTACCTTGTACTCATACTGTGCTGTGTGATCTCCATGCTCCCATCCAGTGACTAAGCATTACCTTGTACTCATACTGTGCTGTGTGATCTCCATGCTCCCCTCCAGTGACTAAGCATTACCTTGTACTCATACTGTGCTGTGTGATCTCCATGCTCCCCTCCAGTGACTAAGCATTACCTTGTACTCATACTGTGCTGTGTGATCTCCATGCTCCCCTCCAGTGACTAAGCATTACCTTGTACTCATACTGTGCTGTGTGATCTCCATGCTCCCCTCCAGTGACTAAGCATTACCTTGTACTCATACTGTGCTGTGTGATCTCCATGCTCCCATCCAGTGACTAAGCATTACCTTGTACTCATACTGTGCTGTGTGATCTACATGCTCCATCCAGTGACTAAGCATTACCTTGTACTCATACTGTGCTGTGTGATCTCTATGCTCCCATCCAGTGACTAAGCATTACCTTGTACTCATACTGTGCTGTGTGATCTCCATGCTCCCCTCCAGTGACTAAGCATTACCTTGTACTCATACTGTGCTGTGTGGTCTCCATGCTCCATCCAGTGACTAAGCATTACCTTGTACTCATACTGTGCTGTGTGATCTCCATGCTCCATCCAGTGACTAAGCATTACCTTGTACTCATACTGTGCTGTGTGATCTCCATGCTCCCCTCCAATGACTAAGCATTACCTTGTACTCATACTGTGCTGTGTGATCTCCATGCTCCATCCAGTGACTAAGCATTACCTTGTACTCATACTGTGCTGCGTGATCTCCATGCTCCATCCAGTGACTAAAAATTACCTTGTACTCATACTGTGCTGTGTGATCTCCATGCTCCATCCAGTGACTAAGCATTACCTTGTACTCATACTGTGCTGTGTGATCTCCATGCTCCCATCCAGTGACTAAGCATTACCTTGTACTCATACTGTGCTGTGTGATCTCCATGTTCCCATCCAGTGACTAAGCATTACCTTGTACTCATACTGTGCTGTGTGATCTGGTCTTTCTTGTATTCCTGTATTGTCTTATTGCTGTTTGTCACCCCTAAATATTGTCTGTAACCTTAGTGAATGTCCATGTTGGTGCTTTATAAATACAATAAATAAATAAATCATACTTCAGGTAGCAAATCTTTGTAAAGTCAAAAACACATGGCGGGGTTGTTCCTTGAACCAAATCCTCTTATTTATTCTTCATATACAGTGTCTTCAGATCGCCGACATGGCATGTAGATACAAGAAAACAGACTGTATATAAAGAATAAATAAGAGGATTTGGTTCAAGGAACAACCCCGCCGTGTGTTTTGGTCTGTATAGTATTGATATAGGGGTGGAACACTATTTTTATCTTGTCTATAACAAATCTTTGTAAAGGCTAGGAATCTTTCTGCAGTGCTCAACTCAGGTATGTAGCTGTAAAAATTACCTTAAGTCATTTTATTGTAAATGCAATATAAATAATTCACATATACAGTAACAATTATGAAGACAGGAGCCATAGTATAAAATAAAAGGGAGAAAAAAAAAACAAAGAAAATTAATACTTAAGGGTTTTGGAATAAATCTGTCCTTTGTGGAAGTCCAAGCACAATGGAAAGTTCCTTTGTTCAGAATTCAGTCAAAAATGGAGGCCAGCCTCAGGGTTCTCTTGCTTGCTCCAGGCTTACATGATGGAAAGATGGAAGACTTTTTGCTGAAAATTCTGTGTCTCTTTCATACATATCTGCTGTAAAGGGCAGCCTTAGGCTCTGCCCCTGCTACTGGAGGTTGGACGTTCCCTTACTTTTGGGGTAAACTTAAATCCCAAATATAGGACATTTCTAGATAGCCACATTCATTGTACACAAATAATAATAGAAAATTCACGATCCCCAAAGAATATGGATCACATTAATATCAGACATGAATAGTGTGTGGCATTCCCTTCCTGAGAAGTTTAATAACGGGTTGCTGGTTATGTCAGCTCCCTAAAAGGATATGAAAATGTTTGGCAAGACATTAGCAGTCAAATGATATACTTTTTATATAGATCACACGTACAGTATCTCTTTATAAGCAAAAATAATACAGTACAGCTATTTAATATGGCTCAGACTCTGGTCTCCTGGGCATCTGCCTCCTGCTGTGCTGAAAGCTTGCTTTCTGCATTTTGTTTCACAAAATGGCATGGAGTGGATCAGTCAAAACCAGCCTTATCAGCCTGCCGACAGACTGTACAAATGGGCAAACTGTCGTCAGAACGGCCGCCCCACGGGTGGGTCTGAGAACCCGCCATTTGAATCAGGCGTGTGTACGTGCCTTTATGTGTTAACTGGCTGGCTGGGGAAGGCTCTTTTGTTCCTGATAATTAAATAAAAACACTGTCATTGCAGAATAGAAGCTTGTTTTCAACTTGAATAGGGAAGGCCCCAGGCTCTGCTCTTTGCTACCTCTGCACATACAGTACAGTCTGAACTGTAATGTGAATCAGAAAACCGATTGTGATTGCGTTTTTTATGGTTCATCCGTAACAAGCAAAACCTGCCATTATCTATAACCCCACCAACTAAAAATGCAATAGGCTAAAAGGTTATATATATATATAGGAGGGCAGAGCATGATAACAAAACAACTTAACTTGCAGTCTTCACCACTGGGAATAGGAGGCACGGATCTACGTAGCTCTGATCATGTGCGTAGCCTGGGAGTTCTAATTGATGGGGATTTAAACTTCAGAACTCACATCTCTGCTGTGGTGAAATCATCCTATTTTCACCTGAAGAACATTAGAAAAATTAAGCACCTCATCCCCCAGAAGATCTGACAACCTTAGTCCACGCCTTCATCACATCCCGACTGGACTACTGCAATGCTCTCTACACCGGCCTTCCAAACAAGGACTTGTACCGCCTACAGCTGATACAGAATACTGCTGCCAGACTGCTAACCAACCAACCCCGTCACTGCCACATAACGCCAGTCCTGCACTCCCTTCACTGGCTACCTATAGAATGGAGGGTCCTATTCAAGATCGGCCTACTGACATTTAAATCACTACATAATCTGAGCCCTGGATACATGAAAGAAATGTTGCAACTGCGTAGCAATCCACGCATTCTCAGATCCACAGGTTCTAATAATCTAGTCATACCCAGAGTCCACTTGGAAACTTTTGGTCCCAGAGCCTTCTGTCATGCTGCCCCTACGTTTTGGAACTCCTTACCTCAACAGATCAGGACAGCTCCATCCCTGGACATGTTTAAATCCAGACTGAAAACCCACCTGTTCAGTTTGGCATTTGTGGAAATATAACTTTTGTTGTGTGAATACTTCGTCCTACTACCAATTACTGAATCTGAGAGAGCCTAAGTGCTTTGAGTCCTATGGGAGAGAAGCACTATAGAAATGTTATTGTATTGTATTGTATTATAGATATATATGCACAGAGAAAGCGACTGTTCGCTTGGCAGTTAGAACCAGCCATTATTACCAACAATACTACAAGGTTCACAGAAAGGAAACTGTCATGACTCTGGGGCTGACATCACAATGCGGGTTGAATGAGGAAGCATGGTAGTCATGTCATGTGGTGTGACTTGAAGCAATTGAAGGCGGAAGAAGAAAGAAGCCTGGGTAAGTATACCCTCCCTCACCAGCCTGCTCAGATGCAGAAGCCTGGCCTCCCTCACCCACTCAGGTGCATGGAAGACCGGAGTGGCAACGAAGTGAAAACTGATCCGCTCGACCGGTGATCAGATCCGTTTTCATGGATCCATTTGCCTTTGTGAACAAAGCCTTACGGATCCGTTGAAGTGGAAACCGGAGAAAAATGTTTTAATTCTTGGTCGAATAAAAAAAACAAAACTTTACATTTTTCTGTTCAACCGACAAATTTCAGTGAATGGCTGTAAAATCAAACAGAAAATTGTAACGAGCTTGGCCAACTTTAGGGTGCCAATACCTTGCTCTATTTTGTGGGTTAATTAACATTCTGATCCTATAATGTTATCAAATTGGAGAAGAATCGTTGCAGCAACATGGCAGCTTGATCCATCTTTTTTTGGACACTGCAAGCCCTGACACAGCTCACACCAGTAGTCTGTGAAAGGAGTGGAATCCACCCACCTTGGCAAAGTCCTGGTGTAATGTCATATGAACAGCAGAATACAGAGGGTGGCATAACTAGAGCTTGTAAAGTCATTTAAGGGATCAGTATTGGCTACCTGCTAGCCTGAGGCATACATTTGAAAAAGCCACATATTTAAAAGAGCGCAGGATAACGGTAGTAGAACATCAGTTTCTAATATTCTACTACATTCATATAGTAAAATATTGGTAATATTTACTGATATTTTACTATGACCTAACCTCTCCCTAGTCTCACACAGAACCCTCCCCTGGTGGAGCCTAACCCTTAACCCCCCTTGGTACTGACTAACCCTATACCCCACCCCCAGTGGTGCTTAACCCCCTTAACCCCTCCTGGTGGTGCCTAACCCTTAACTTCACTCCCAGTAGTACCTAACCATTAACCCCCCCTGGTGGTACCTAACCCTTAACTTCACCCCCAGTGGTGCCTAACCATTAACGCCCCTTGGTGGTGTCTAACCCTTAACCCCACCCCTGGTGGTGCCTAACAAACAAACAGAGACTACAAATTGTAGCCGCTATTATAGTGGGCACCAGTTTAATACTGTGTGTACCAAGATTTCTGTTCAGCCACTAAAATTGATAGGGGAGGCAGCTGCACCCTTTTAACCACTTGCCCTCCCTCGGGACAAGTATCTACGTTCCTGCAAAACACTACTACACCTTGCACGAACCTTGATCGCTCCCACACGTTTTCTCACTGCCAGTCATTAGAGGGGAGAGGAATGAATGGGAATGCAGTTCCCATTCATCAATCTAAGTTCCCGTGTCAATGGTCAATTAAATGTCTGCGGTCATTGTAACAGAAGTTACACATCCACACATTACGTCCTGTTATCGTACGGGAAAGTAATGCGCCAAGTAGTAAAATTACACCTACACACATATATATATATATATATATTTTTTTTTTATAAAAAGCCCTACACATATATTTAAAAATTAACCCCTTACCTTCCACACTCTCCCATAGTTACCCAACTAAAACTAAAAAAAGACAGTAAAAAAGATACATAAATAGTTTCCTTAAGGAGTACATATGAAAATGGCGCTGATAGACTTGGGCGCAGGATACAGCTGGTGTGTGGCTGATCCTGCTGCTGAACAAGTCCCGGCCGTGTTAATTACTATTCCCCCTCCAGGCCGCCATGGATAGTGGGGGAATAATATAATTCGGCTTACAGCGATTGCTGGAGGCCAAATTATTGTTATTTTAAGCAACTTCGGCTCTGTCTTCTGACGGACCCGACGTTACTCACTGAGCACCGCTATAGACTGATTCCCATTATAGTCTATGGCGGCACTGGCTGCGTCCAAATCTAGCAGCACCGAAAAGCACTGCTCCGTCCTTAAAGCGGAATATAACCCTGCATTTCAACTTTGCTCTAATACATTTAAGTAAACACAATGTAACAAGTGGTGAATGTTACACACTCTCTGGCTGTCCTCCAGCTCCTGCATAGTCAGAGAGAGTGAGTCACATTACTTACCTTACTTGTTACATTGTGTTTACTTAAATGTATCTATCTAAACTTCGGCTGCGGGCAGCATGTCTCTCCACGGAACTTTAAAGCTCTGTGTGTAACCCTTCCAATGCTGGTCTAGTAAAAAAAAAATGCTGGTTGCATATAATATGCTGTAAATAATGTTTTAGAGCAAAGTTGAAATGCAGGGTTATATTCCGCTTTAAGGACTGAACTTATGTTACTGAAGGTATGTCAAGAGGGTATATTACTGTTATTTTTTAAATTATGGGCTTGTAATTAGTGATGGATGCAAAACTGAAACAATGCACCTTTAGTTCCAAGTAACATATTGGAACCATACATTGTATTAGGGAAATATTTTAAATGTTTCAATAACCGGGTCTAATGGCAAATAAAATGCGTGTGTTTTATCTACAGTAGAACTTTTAATTTTAAAACAATAATGGCCAAAAACTAAGAAATACTTTTTTTTCAATCTTTTCTTATTTCATTTGAAATAAAATAATTTAAGTATAGATAATTTCAGTGTGATAAGTACTGATAAAGTTATTGTCAGATGAATGGACGCAGCACTGAAATGTGAAAATTGCTCTAATGTTTAATGAAGTAAAATCCTTAGAGCTTAGAGGTGAAGTGGTTAAACTTGTGTTTTCAAATTATCTTAGCCAAGTAGATATATGTCCTCTGTGACTTCATCTAAGCCACAAGTCAGTAGATATACGTCTTGTAGAAGAAGCAGTGCTGTGCAGGATTGGGCTTGCTCCTGAGCAAATTTCTGGCACTATCTGATGCAGCACTAATTGGTGAATGGGAATATATGTTTCCTGAGCTAATGAGATTGATTTTTACTATTAAAGAGAACCCGAGGTGGGTTTAAAGAATATTATCTGCATACAGAGGCTGGATCTGCCTGTACAGCCCAGCCTCTGTTGCTATCCCAAACCCCCCTAAGGTCCCCCTGCACTTTGCAATCCCTCATAAATCACAGCCACGCTGCTGACAAACAGCTTGTCAGAGCTGGCTGTGTTTATCTCTATAGTGTCAGTCTGCTGCTCTCCCCGCCTCCTGCAGAACTCCAGTCGCCGCCTGCATCCCTTCCCTCCCTGCTGATTGGAGGGAAGGGACGGGGGCAGGGACCGGAGTTATGCAGGAGGCGGGGGAGCAGCTGAGACTGACACTACAGATGTAAACACAGCCTCACAGCATGGCTGTAATTTATGAGGGATTGCAGAGTGCAGGGGGACCTTAGGGGGGTTTGGGATAGCAACAGAGGCTGGGCTGTACAGGCAGATCCAGCCTCTGTATGCAGATAACATTCTTTAAACACACCTCGGGTTCTCTTTAAAAATACTTTTATTTTTTCATTTCATAGTGAAAAATGCACTCTGTAGCATTATTTCAGAATCAAATATCTTCACCATAAATTGTAACGCAACATAATCTAAGTTTTGTCATAAGAAGTAAGATTAGCCAAACAAAATTTGTGTTTTTTATCTACAGTAGCACTTTTTATTTTTAAACTGGAATTGGTAAAACTGAGAAATATTTTTTTTCTATTTTTTTATTTGTTTTCCTATTAAAATTCATAGAAAACTAAATTGTGCGAGGGAAAAAAATGGCATACAATGAAAGCCTAGTTTGTCTTGATAAAAACAATATATATTTCATTTCTGTGTCGTAAGTAGGGATAAAGTTATTTCTGATTAAATAACATAAGGACATAGCTAAACTGTCAAAACTGCTCTGGTCCATAAGTGGGAAAAAAGGTATGGATGCCAAGTGGTTAAAACAGATGTTGAAAATAGTATAGAGATTATAGCATTTTCTCCTTTATTGATTTAATTGCTACTTAATAATATCAGTTTTTAATGTAATTTTATTTATGTGTCTATTTTTGGTGGAAGCATTGTTCATTGTTTTTATTTGATAATTGTCCATTGCATATTAAATATCTTGTAGCCTTCTTCATCCCCTCTTTTTGTTACTTTTTATATGCATATTGTAGAAATGTCTCATTTGTCTGTCTTTTTCTCTCAGTTCCTGGACAAGTTTCGGCCATCGCAGTGAACAGTTACCAGTTGGTGAGCTGGGCGGCTCCAGCAGGAAAAGTGAATTATTATGTCTTCACTATAACGGGAGACGTAAATAGCACGATACAGACTAATCTGACACAAGTCACTCTCACAGCCGAATTATCCCCGGGCAAACTGTATACAGTGACTGTTCAGACAGTCAGTGGGAACTGCAGCAGTATCGTTACTACGGTGACAGAAGCCCCATGTGAGTAGGATCAAGGTCATGTGACTGATGGTGTTCACATTTGACCCTAAAGTTTTAAGTATTTTTATGTATAAAGAGCCATATATACTGCCTGTCCCCCACCGGGTTATTCCATCAATGAATTTCTTCTTGGCACAGGCATATACCAAGATGACAATGCCAGGATTCATCTGGCTCAGGTTATGAATCTCAGAAAACATGTGACATCATTCTCACACATGGATTGGCCACTACAAGACCAGGACCAGATGTCATCTCTATAAGATCTTGCCAAAAACTAAATGCAGCTTTGGTGGGAAAGAAATGTTGTGGCATCCCAATGATGTAACAGCAAATGCTTGCCGAAATCAATGCAAAAGGTGGTCCAAAGAAATATTAGCGTGTTTGATCTTTTGACTTTTTTGAGGCAGGTAGTTTGTTAGTTAGTGCTGAACAATAAACTCAAGACAAAGTATCACGGAGTGGATAAGAACTGATTGGCTGGCGTGGACTTTTTGAAGGGGGAAATAATAACCAGAATGAGGTGACTTTTGCAATATGGCTGAATGGACTTTACTACAAAGGTGTGGGTGGACTGGGAAGGTTTAGGAGTTGCAGTTGTAGACTGGAGAACTGAAACTTTGTAGCCCTGAATCTCTAAAACTATGTAAGTTCTAAATCAATTAACTTTTCTACTGAGTTTTCTTATATTCGATGTTTTCACCCCTATTTCCCAGATGTTGCTCCTCATTTGCATCATTGCTATCCCTGTTACCTTCTGTTCCATATAAGGTAACACTATCCCCAGTGCTAATTGTCCCCTTAAGCAGCAACGCCCTTCGAAGTGGGCCTTGCAAAAATCTGGCTCTGCTTTCTTGCCGGACATGTATTTTGTAGATAAGATGAGAAAACATCTCCTGTAAGAAAACTTCACAGAGGAGTTGCCTGGATCAGGGTCCATGTCTGAGACAGTCAACTATCCCTCCAAGTCCTAAGCTACTTCCACTCAGAGTAGTGTTCAAG
Organism: Hyperolius riggenbachi; assembly: GCF_040937935.1. Lineage (NCBI taxonomy): Eukaryota > Metazoa > Chordata > Amphibia > Anura > Hyperoliidae > Hyperolius > Hyperolius riggenbachi. The sequence continues at coordinate 255,798,408 of NC_090656.1, forward strand.
AAAAGGATGAGGGCGTGAGGGAAGGTAGTCAAAGCTGGCAAGAGCAGGTGCATGGGTTAGACGCTTTGCTTGGTAGTCCATAGAGCAGTGTTTCAAGGAATGGTCAGTGTGTTCGCTCAAGACTTTGGTAGCAGGTATAAAATAATCTAAACTTCTTTTGATGACAGCCATGTAACACTTGTACCATTCTTTGTTCAGACCTCTTTCCTCCAGGAAACATCATTTTTAACAGCATCGGAACAGACAGCATCACATTATCTTGGGGAGCGTCAGTTAATACGGCCATCTCATATAATGTTACTTACTGGAATTCTTCTACTTCCACCACGTGGACTGTGACCAGTAACACCACAAGTGTCACCCTTCAGAATCTGACATCTGGAACTAATTACACCACCTCTGTAATGACAGTTCATCTCCAGGGATACCGGAGCACCCCAGTCAGCAGCTGGGTTTATACAAGTAAGTTCTTTATCTTTTTGAAATCTACCAATACAATGGGGCATAAAACCAAACACCCTATTTATCTATCGGGAATATCAGAAAAATCTTGGTCGCAAAGACTAATTTGGGTGCGCAGTAGTAATGTTCCATATTGTGATGACCGATGAATCCCTGACCTTTCCCCCAAGTAAAAAGTGTACAGGAGATATTGGCATCGCTTCCAAACAGAGGCTGCACCCGAATTGACTACCTGCAATAGATGGGCAGAGCTCCACAATGTGGACTAAAATACACAACTTGCATTCAAAACAGGTACAGCAATAGATTAGGACTAGTACATAATATGCATCTGATTTGCATTCAAGGCATGTATTTAGCCCCTGTGGGACTCTGCATGCCTCTGTTGGTGTACAATTCAGTTGCAGCCTATAAGCGCTGTCATTTGTTTGTTGTCCAGTAAAAAGTGTGCCTATGTACTAGCATGGAGCCAAACGGGCTCGGCTTTTTCAGCTAAGATCGAGTTGTGGTTCTGTGCTACTGTGCAGCTGCGAGCCACCCTGCACCTGTGGCTGCATTAGTTCTCATACAAGAGCGCAGCCATAAGCTTCAAAGGTCCCCGCATTGGAACTGCGAGGTGGAGTGGAGTCCAGAGGCTTTCCTCTGCTGAGGTAAGCATAATCTTTTTTTTTCTTGAAATGCCCCACAGGTTTCCTTTACATTTTTGTAAAATGTTTGAAAATGCTCATCAGGCTTCTGTCTTTTCTCCTTACAGAGCCCCTGCCAGTGATATTGCTGACAGGTAGTTCATCATCAGAGTCTTCTGTCCTTCTAACCTGGAGCAGACCGGAGGAGTATCAGAGCGCCTACAGCTACAGAGTGCTGACCAATGTCACCTCATCCTCCACACTGATAAATGACACAACAGTGACCAGCGAATCAGCTACGGTAATGGGTCTGACCCCAGGAGAGACGTATACCTTCACTGTATATACAGTTGCTGCTGATGGGGTCACTGAATCAGATCCTGTGACTAAGACGGCCTGTACACGTAAGTACAATTCTGTACACATAAATATAAGTCTGTGCAGAAACAGCGCATAAAAATACTGAGCGCACCGAGTGTGGGGGTAGCCATGTTGTGTGGGGGCTGCCATGTTGTGTGGGGGTAGCCATGTTGTGTGGGGGCAGCCATGTTGTGTGGGGGCAGCCATGTTGTGTGGGGGCAGCCATGTTTGCTGGGTGCAGGAGAGCTCTTGTTTCACAGCTGTATCTAAAGCTAGCCATACACAGGTCATATATGCAGTGTTGCTTGTAAATTTTCACCAAAGTCATTTTCGCATCCAATTGAGAACACTTTCATGAAAGCGCCAAAAATCATTATTTCGCTGCGAAAATGCAGAAAAACTATATTTTACCATGTCAATTTTTACCTTCCTGCTAAACAGGAAGCAGTGTGTGCATCAGCGGCTGGGCAGAGGAAGAGACCAGCGGCGAGTGAGTGGTGATTGGAACCAGGGAGGTGAGTGCGCTTCCCTGCACATTACTCTGCAGTCTGGAGGGGGGAGCACGGACGGCGGCCCGGGGAGAGGAAGGAAGGGAGAGGTCGGGCTGCCCTCCCTGCGGCTCCCCCTCCATTATGGGGGGTACCTACCTACCTACCTACCCTATTCTGGGAGGCACGGCACCTACCTATCTCACCTATACTGGGGGGCAGCTACCTACCTCACCTATACTGGGGGGCAGCTACCTTTAATCTAACCTATACTGGGGGGGGGGCACCTACCTAATATATCCTATACTGGGGGGCAGCTACCTAATCTAACCTATACTGGGGGGCACCTACCTACCTCACCTATACTGGCAGGCCGGGCACCTACCTACCTCACCTATACTGGGGGACAGCTACCTAATCTAACCTATACTGGGGAGCAGCTACCTAATCTAACCTATACTGGGGGGGCACCTACCTAATCTAACCTATACTGGGGGGCAGCTACCTAATCTAACCTATACTGGGGCAGCTACCTAATCTAATCTATACTGGGGGGCACCAACCTAATCTAACCTATACTTGGGGGCAGCTACCTATCTAACCTATACTGAAGGGCACCTACCTACCTCACCTATTCTGGGAGGCCAGGCACCTACCTACCTCACCTATACTGGGGGGCAGCTACCTAATCTAACCTATACTGGGGGGCAGCTACCTAATCTAACCTATACTGGGGGGGCACCTATCAAATCTAGCCTATACTGGGGGGGGGAGCTACCTAATCTAACCTATACTGGGGGGGGCAGCTACCTAATCTAACCTATACTAGGGGGCAGCTACCTATCTAACCTATACTGGGGGGGACCTACCTAATCTAACCTATACTGGGGGGCAGCTACCTATCTAACCTATACTGGGGGGGACCTACCTAATCTAACCTATACTGGGGGGCAGCTACCTATCTAACCTATACTGGGGGGGACCTACCTAATCTAACCTATACTGGGGGGCAGCTACCTAATCTAACCTATACTGGGGGGCAGCTACCAATCTAACCTATACTGGGGGGCAGCTACCTATCTATTCTATACTGGGGGCACTTAGTTATCTAACCTGTATTGGGAGCACCTACCTACCTACCTACCTAGCCTATACAGGTGGCAACTATACTAGCTACCTATATTGGAGGCACCGACCTAACCTATACTGGAGGCGCCTACCTATCTAACCTATGCTGGGGGCAACTATTCTGGCTACCTATATTAGAAGCAACCACCTAGCTAACCTGTACTGGGGGCACTTATCTAACTTATACCGGGGGCACCTGCCTGCCTATATAACCTATACTGGGGGCAACTATACTGGCTATCTACACTGGAGGCACCTACCTGGCTAACCTATACTGGGGCACCTATGCCTGGCTACCTATACTGGGGGGACCTATACTGAGTGCAACTAGACCTGGCTAACCGATACTGCGGGCACCTATACCTGGCTCCACGGGGGGGTGCAACTTTTACACCCTCACCCTAGGTGCATTATAGCTTAGAAACTGAACTGCTGACAATATTGTAAGAAACACCTGATCTGCTGCATGCTTGTTGAGGTTGCATTCACAGTGCCACGTTGTATAACGCAGCTTACCGCACTGCAATGATAAGCCTATGGGCTATTCACAGTGCGACGTTATCATCACATTGAAAAAGTCGCGTTGTGGTTACTCACTGCTTGCTGTGCATTACCATTCAACGCAGACGTGCTGCGACTTTAACGTCCGTTACTAACACGGCGTCCCACTGTGAATGCAACCTTAGGGTCTAAGGCTAAAAGCATTAGAGGCAGAGGATCAGCATGATAGCCAGGCAACTGGTATTGCTTAAAAGGAAATAAATATGGCAGCCTTCATATCTCTCGCTTCAGTTGTCTTTTAAAGAAAACCTGTAACCAAAAAAACCTCCCCTGGGGGGTACTCACCTCGGGTGGGGGAAGCCTCCAGATCCTATCGAGGCTTCCCCCATCCTCCTCGGTCCCACGGGGCAATCTCGCTGTGCCCCTCCGAACAGCGGAGATGTAAATATTTACCTTCCCGGCTCCAGCGCAGGAGCAGTAGCAGCTCTCTGCTCGGAGATAGGCGGAAATAGCCGATCGCTGTCAGTCCGCTCTACTGCGCAGGTTCATGTCTCCTGCGACTGCGCAGTAGAGCGGACCCGACAGAGATCGTCTATTTCCACCTATCTCCGTGCTGAGAGCCACAACAGCGCCCCCGCTGGAGCCAGGGAAGGTAAACATATCAAATCTTGTCAGGCTTGTCGAGCCAGGATTGCCGGAGACTTCGGGGGAGCCAGCGCTGGATTGCCTGCAGCTACAGTGGAGGGGGAAGCCTCATTGGGACCCTGAGGCTTCCCCCTCCCGAGGTAAGTACCCCCCAGGGGAACTTTTTGTTACAGAGTCTCTTCAATAAATGTTCCTCACAGATCTGTACCCATCTCACACCATCTCCATTTTACCTTTTTATATGCATAATTTTAGAGATGCCTAAGATTCATGTCTTTTCCTTTCAGCCCCGGGACAAGCATCCGCCATCACGGTGAACAGTTACCAGTCGGTGAGGTGGGTGGCTCCAGCAGGAAGAGTGGATTATTATATTGTCACAATAACAGGAGACATGAACTACACCCTACAAACTGCTTGGACACAAGGGAATGTCACTCAACTATCCCCGGGCAGATATTATACGGTCACTGTACAGACAGTCAGTGGGAACTGCAGCAGTTTCGTTACTACGGTGACACAGGCCCCATGTGAGTAGGATTGAGGTCATGTGACGCATCACAATTTACCCTGAAGTTTTAATATTATAACTGCCGTTTATTTATAAAGCGCTAACATTTACTCAGTGCTGTATACTAAAGTAGTAAACAGAGTTAACACAAACTATCACTAAAACATGATGCACATGGAGAGGAGGAATGTTCTACAATGTGGCAGGATACAGGATAGAAGGACAGCATGAGGACACTGCCTTATCAGGCTTACAGTCTAAGGCTACCTACACACTTTCAATTAATATCACGCTCAGCGATCAGGATCAGACTCCTTGGGTGACAGTTCAGGGCTGACTTTTGTTCAGATGCATCACTAGGCTAGAGGTCAGCGGTGCGTCTGTTACTATGCAGGCAGGAGGAGGATGGACCATCCATGCACATGACAGAGTGGCTTTCGGTGGGTGGCTTGAGTGGGAAAACAATGCCTTCGGGGATCGCTCAGGTGCCAGACATAGCTAAAGATCTGGCATGCCTAATCTTTAGGTGGCGTTGGGGTGGTCTTTATCGGTTGTTCTGGCCAAGTATGATCCAGCATGTGTATGTAGCTTAAGAAGTAGAGAATACAGGATGCCAAAGGAGGGGAAGGTTGGCCATGCTTTCTTGAACTTTTTCACTGCTAAATGCTGTTGGATAAAGTTCATGAAATCATTGCTCATGCCTGGTGTATTCAGTTTACCCTAATGGTTTTTGGCAAGGTCTTGAGTCCTGAAAGTAGTGGTCAAAAAAAGAGGGGGAGGACTGAGTGTTCAAAGCTGGGATAGAGTCGTGCTTAGTTGTATTTAGAATAGTGTATATGGTATGGCTGGTTCTAGCTACAATAGGCCACCCTGGGATAAAAAAATAACCTAAGGGCCCTCCACCCCCAATGGACCCTCACCTAAATTGGCATTGGGGGCCCCTTTACTTCTGCCAAATTCTCCCCAGAGCGCCTGAGCCAGCTGCATCCAGAAACCCCCCACCTAGTCTCCATCCAACTTTATTCTTGTCCCCGGGGCCCCTGTAAAGTATTACAGTGTAGCGAGTAGCGACTCACCTGTCCCTGTTGGCTCGCTCCTTCATTAGTACGTACACTGTCCTCCATTGCCCGGCGCATGTTATCATGTAATATGCTGCCAGGTCACTGAGAAGCAGGGCTAATGTAGTTACATTAAAAAAAATGAAGTAAATGCACATAATGACAGACAGCCTTTCACCAGTAAATGCATGTAATGAGAGACAGCCTTTCACTAGTAAATGCATGTAATGAGAGACAGCCTTTCACCAGTAAATGCACATAATGACAGACAGCCTTTCACCAGTAAATGCATGTAATGACAGACAGCGTTTCACCAGAAAATGCACCCCCCCTCTTCCCTACCACTGTGCCCACCGCTCCCTCTTCTCTGCGCTGCCAACCCTCCTGCTTGAGGGGGAAAGACATTTGTTTGAAGGGGCCCCGCCCCCTCTCCCCCCACGCTAGAGCTGGCCATGCCTAGAAGATGTGATCATAGGAGATGGAGATGGGAACTCACAGAGCCATGAGGAGCTTGCTAGCCGGTATAGGTGAGTCTACGCTGCTGAGAACTTTGTAGAGGATCGTAGTACAGTTGGTAGAGACCAGGGGGAGAGGGGTGGGGCGAAGGGGGCAAGCGGGGGGGGGGAAAGGGCATGCCAGCTCAAGGTTCTGGGAAAATTGATTGGTACATGGAAGGGTGAACTCAGCACCTTGGTAGGCTAATAATAATCTTCTACTTGTTTTGATGGCCACAAGGTAACGCTTGTATCATTTTTTGCTCAGACCTCTTTCCTCCAGGAAGCATCACCTTTGATAGCCTGGGAACAGGCAGCATCACGTTATCTTGGGGTGAACCAGCAAATATGGGCAGCGTGATACCATCCTATCAAATCACTTACTGGAATTCTTCCACTTCCACCACATGGACTGTGACCAGTAACACCACAAGCGTCATACTTCTGAATCTGACATCCGGGACTAATTACACCATCTCTGTGGTGACAGTTGGACTCCAGGGGTACCAGAGCACCCCTGTAAGCAGCTGGGTTTATACAAGTAAGTGCTTTATCTTTTTTTAGAAATGTATTTTTGTGATCGTTGGTAATGATACAAGACCCGTCATTAACTACTTCAGCCCATGGGTTGTTTTCACCTTATTTACCTCAATATCAGCCACACAGATGATCCTTATGATATATATCCGTGAAAAGATAAAGACTTCTTGTGGGAAAGGGGGTATCCGCTCCTGAGAGCCTTCTGAGATGCTGAGAGACATTAAATACAAACCTTAAACAAAGTGTACCTGTGGTGTAACGAATACAACCAAGAAGTACGGTAATGCTGCTAGGTTATAATGACCTGGTATGCAGTTTCTGTAAGAAGCTTTTATGGAGTTCAGTTGTGGTTCTGGCATGTAGCTTTCCCTACTTGCACAAAAAGACCTCTGTCTTTATTTTGCATAAACAAAGGCCAACACCATTTTCTACGAGTGGGAAGAGCTACATGCCAGAACCCGCTTCATACGGGGCTCCACTGAAGATTCTTACACACATGCCAGATCATTATAGCACAACAGCATTGGTGTTCTGTAAGAAATGCGCTGCTTTTGACCAGTGACCAGTGAGGATCATAATCAGCTAATTACAATTACGTGAGATTTCGTGTAAACCTTCACAATTACACCTATGCATAATTAAGAATTGTTAATTCAATTGATTTTGTATAATAATTCATATTTACGCATGGATTTACGCATAATTTACGCCTAATTTCGTGCTGATTTTGGCGGTGAAGAGCATATGTTAAGGAGAATAGTGGGTACAAGTCAAAAACATTTTTTTTTTCAAAAAGACCTTGCAGTTTTTGAGAAAATCGATTTTAAAAATGCAAAGAAAAATGGTTTTTAAACTCCACTTAAAAACCATTTTTCTTTATAATTTAAATTTTTTTTTCAAAAACTACAAGGTCTTTTTGAACAATTCTTTTTTTTTTTTTAACTTGTACCGACTATTCTCCTTAAGGTATGTAGCAATTTTTTTTTTGTAACACTAATTTTTATTAGTATCAGATAATCAGTAACAAGTAAAATGATGAAATTACAATAATAAAGGTGATAGAAATCAAAAAAATAACACAGGCTATGAAGACAATGAAAAAAGCCATATAGAAAGTTGTAGAGAACATTGGAGACAAAAATCTGAGTTTGAAAATGTTGAGTAGAAATGTCCATATATAAAGTAGGTAGTCCTGTATGTTGACAGAGCTTGTTAGACCTGTGGAGGAAAAATACAGCAGAATACAAACAAACATAAACCTAAGTAAAGTAGGCTCGTTTCCACTAGGGCGAATCCGCATGCGGGCACTGCATGCGGATTCGCATAGTTAATGTTAGTGGATGGGGCTGTTTCCACCTGTGCGGCGTGCGGGAGCGATTTGGCGGCGGGCCAAATCTGCACGGCGGGACCCACAGTTTTCGCCTGCGTCGGGAATCCGTGCGAATCGCCGCTAATGTATTTAATAGTAAAAACGCATGCGTTTGTTACATGCGTTTTTACCCGCGATTTCGCGTGCGATTTCGCACCCTTCTCAATGTTATTTTGCCCTGGCAGTGTCATGGTTAATTTCGCATGGCACCCTGCCATGCGAAATCGCACGCGAAATCGCGGGTAAAACGCATGCGGAAACGCACCCGCATGCGTTTTTACAAGCGTCGGAATGCCGGCAAAATCGCGTCGCACTAGTGGAAACGGGCCCTAACAAGGAAATTATCCAGGGGGGAATCAGTCTGGGAGTGAATCATCAATCAACTGAAAATGATTGAACTTTGAACCTGTTGTATACAGAAAAAGAGGGTGATGTTGGTTCCTATTTAGAGTGTAGGACGAATTACAGCCAATTGGGGTAGTTGGGAGGAGCCCTAGAGAAGTAATGTTGAGGAAGAGGAGAAGAGTGGGGTCAATCATTTGCATAATGACGGTCCCATGGGCCCCATATTTTATCAAATCTGAGTTCAGCGTCCCGTAAGGTTGCTGTAAGCTGATCCATTAATTTAGACCATTTAATTTTTAGTATAACTTCTGAGAGAGCGGGAGGTGCCAATTTTTTTCCATTTGGATGCTATGGCCAGCCTGGATGCAGTAAAAATATGTATGATAAAAATTCTCTCAAATGTATTAGTTTGAGGGACCGTTTTACCCAAGCACATGAATATGGGGTCCAGGGGAATAGATATAGCTAAGACCTGAAAAATAAGTTTCTGGATCTCAGTCCAAAAAGGGGTTAAAGCTGGGAAAAACCAGATGATCAATTGACCCTTTAAGTCCACAGCCTTGCCAACATAATTCAGAGGTGCCTGGAAAAACATGAGAGAGTAAGGCCAGGGTCTGATATAATCTAAACAACACTTTGTAGATATTTTCTTTAATTTGCACACACATGGATGAATCTTTGGCATTACACCAGATAGATTCCCAGTCCTCGGCAAAGATAGATTGAGAAAGGGTGGATTCCCATTTAGTCATACAGTATAAGCATAGATTGGGATGGAGGAATGGGATTTTGTAGATAATAAGATGTAGATCTGAGAAATTAAAACTTTTTGATGGCCTTTAGTGATACATACGTTTCCAAAGGCGGTAGTCTGACTTATCTCCGAAGGCCTAAATGTCAGGGACTTTAAGAAATGGGATATTTGGTCATATGTTGCAATTTTGGTAGCAATAGTTTGTATGGAGGCTCTGCTATTCACTGCCAAATTAATTACGAATGCTTACAATTACATATGAAATGAAAGGAATACTATCGATACCCAAGTGTTCTAAAATGACAGTGTGCAAATAATGTCTAAGTAGCTGTGTAAACATTTTCCTACTTTTCATGGTAAATATCAGAGGCAAAAGCTGTAATTTATTGAGCGTAGGATTTAGCTATATTGGGACAAATCAATTGCAGAAAGGGTGTCTGCTTCAATGCACAGCCAGAGTTGTATATCAGACTACAGAAAGCAAATATTAAACATATCAAACTCTGAAGGCAAAAACAGTATGAAAAAGCTGTGACAATTAGTTACATTTCCTCTGCTCTCTTCAGACACTTCAGTCAGAAACACAGGACACAGGAGCTGCAGCTGTTGGGAGCTCTCTTCTCTGTCACACACAGAGCTACACATAGTTAACTGATGAAGTGTGAGGGGAATTTCCCCTCTCCTCATGGCTCAGTCAGCCGTCAGTTTTGGCGTCAGTAAAGTTTGAATGTATTTTGCTAACAGTAAACAAAGAAGTTGCTACTAAAATGTATACACCAGTACTTAGCAGCACTTCCCAAACAATTCCTGTGTCAATTGAGAAAAATATGTGAATCGATAGTATTCCATTAATTACCCTTTCCCCCAAAATTTTGCATTATGATTATGAAGCGTAATTGCAAATTACGATACATAATTACGTGCAGGCATAATTTCTTCTCATCACTACTTTTGACTTACAGCATGCTTTAGTATGGCAGCCATTTTAGGTTTGACCTCATGGACTTGAACAATATCCTCCAGTTTCTGGGAACTCCTGACTCTCAAAACGTGTTTTTCAAAGGCTCCACTAAGAGGATATGGGGTGTGCAGAGGGGCTGGAGTGAAGGGAAACTTATACTTTCTGCGCCTGGGGAAATGGGGCTTTTCTTTGTCTTCTGCTTGGGCTGCTGGCTGTGATCCTGGCTTCGATAAGATGGATCTGTGCAATGTGAGCTGTACTTTACAAGGTCTTGTGAAGCTGCACAAAGGCTACATATTAATATATTCATTGTGAGAATTGTTTTCGATGGTTTATGTTTTTATGTTGTTGAATTGTTTTGTAAATCTTGCTTTGTGTAGCTCATCGATATGTGTGCATGCAAATCCCACTTACATCATAAACTTTATTTATACTGTTGTTGGTGTGCACTTCTTTCACTTAACAACCACCCAGAACTTACAGAAAATAGATATTGTTGCAGGGGAGTAACAATACACCATGCAAGGGATGCAGCCCTATGGGGGCCCAGAAGCCACAGGGGGCCCTGTCCTGAGAGACCGACAACTAAGGGCAAGTAGAAAAAAAAAACGTTCTGCTCTCTGCACAATTTTTTCTAATGACTGCATCAGCTCAGCCACTGATAAGGAATAATGCAAAGTTTTGTAGACAAAGATTTGTAGACAGTTCCTATTCAGTGTGGAGCATGCTCTTGTGTACAGTGCCCAGCCCCCAACTTTACTCCTCCCCAAGTGCTCTGTACTGTAGTGATGCTGGAGAAGTATGCAGAGCCAGTTCTGCTCCATCAGAGATGGACAGAGTGAGTGTAATAAGCTGAGGCTGGGAGCACACTCGTCTGTCTGTTTTCTGTATGCATTTTCTACACACCATGGGCTTGGTTCATAAAGCGGTGCTAACTGTTAGCATGCTTGTGAAAGCCCCTTATCACACCTAAACGTACTTAGCGTGCGCTAATTAGCACTCAGGAGCTAAGTTTCGCATTCACGTGCAAAGTTTAGCGATGCCCGGTGCGCGCAAAACGAAAACGGCACCCCCGATGTGCCTATAACGGCGCATTGGGTGTGCCCTAAACGTCGCACATTTCGCGTGCACCGGGCTTTGCGCGTGCAAAGTTTTGCGTGCGATACTTTACGTGCGATCTGATTTTGCTTGGTGCGTGCTAACTACTTAGCACCCTAGTTAGCACGCCCAAAGCCTTTAGCCGTGCTAACTAGGTTAGCACCAGTTAGTGAATCAGGCTCCATGTGTGTCTGTATGTGTGAAAATATGCATGTTTTATCACAGAAGCTAATGTAACGGATAGAGAAAATGTGTGCGGTGCTTCACTGCTGTCTATTTTTATCTGCATGGGGATATCACATAAGTGTGCACTAGCCAATTGCATAACATTGGCTCTGAGTTTACCTGCGCAGAAAGCGAGGGCAGCATCCAAAGTTTTGCAGGGGAGCCCAGTGATTTCAAGTTATGCCCCTGTATTGTTGTATTTATTAATATCCCATTGTTGATACAATATTTTCTATTACAATATGGATTTCTTACAGTACAGTACTTCTTTTTTACACCACAGTTACGCTTTAGGACAACTGACCTGAAAGGAATATGGGGCTGCCAAATGTATTTCCTGTTAAACAATACCAGTTAAATGGCAATCTGCCACACCTGAAACAAGTATGTGCCAATTGCAGTCAGACTTCAGTCAGATACATATGATCTGCATGCTTGTTTAGTGTCTATGGCTAAGAGTATTAGGAGCAGAGAAACAGCAGGATAACCAGGAACACTGCATTCCTTAAAAGGAAATACAGTAAATATGGCAGCCTCCATATCCCTCTCAGGTCAGTTGTCCTTTAAAGCAGCATAAAGTTAACTATACTTTTTTCAACAAGTGTTGAAGTATTTTCAAAATGCTCATCAGGCTTCTGTCTTTTCTCCTTACAGAGCCCCTGCAAGTGACATCGCTGACAGGTAGTTCATCATCAGAGTCTTCTGTCCTTCTAACCTGGAGCAGACCGGAGGAGTATCAGAGCGCCTACAGCTACAGAGTGCTGACCAATGTCACCTCCTCATCCTCCATACTAATAAATGACACAACAGTGACCAGCGAATCAGCTACGGTAATGGGTCTGACCCCAGGAGAGACGTATACCTTCACAGTATATACAGTTGCTGCTGATGGGGTCACTGAATCAGATCCTGTGACTGAGACGGCCTGTACAAGTAAGTACAATTCAGTGCAAAAAACAGCACACAGACATACAGTACCTCCCAACTTTTTGAGGTGAGAAGGAGGGACACTTTAAGACACGCCCCTGCCACACCTCTGACCACACCCCCACTACGCCCCTAGCCACGCATACCCTAAGCAGAAGATGTAATTTTAGAATTTAAACCACTCTGATCTTTCTATCATCACTATTTTTTTTTCATATTGACATTTAAAATCAAGAAATATATTAATTGAAAGGATGGGAATAAAGTTTGGTGTAATTATATATTGATAAAGATCTGTACATCAGGGCTGACAGGCAACTGGAAATAAATATGGCAGCCTCCATTTTCTTCTTACGTCAGTTGTCCTTTAAGTTTGACAACATTACTATATGCTTGTTTCAGGTGTATTATTCAGACACTACTGATGCATGAAAGATCAGCACCTTGTATTGTTTAAAGAGGAACTGTAACCAAGAATTGAGCTTAAACCCCATCATTAGAAGATATCCCCTTTCCCATGAGGAATCTTTACCTTTTCTCAAAATTAGTCACTGAGCACTAATATATAGCGGTAATTCTCATTAGTAGTTGCCCTGGCCCCTCAGTGTCTTTCCACTCTTCTCACTTCAGCCTGTGCCTGTCTGAAATCTGTCTGACACAGCCTGTCGCAGGCTGCTGCACACGTGCAACACTGGGCTGCTTGCGCCTCAACCGCACTCCTGACTTAGGGGGCAGAGCTTCGTTCATGGGGCGGGGCTTAATCATGGCATGGTGCCCTCCAGGACCAAATGCCCCTGAATCACATTGATTTGAATTGGGCTACGTGAGCAGTTTAATATAATAGAGTGATAATATCACCATGTAAATATTCTGTATTTCTAGAATGAGGTTGATTTAATAGTTATTGTGCAAATGTCTTGAATTTGTGCTTCATTCTAACAGCTTCAGGACGAGTTTCCTCCTTATTGGTGTACGGTAACCAGTCAGCCAGTACACTGGTGGCGAGCTGGGCGGCTCCAGCAGGAAAACTGGATTATTATATAGCAACTGTAACAGGAGATGTAAATAATACAATTCAGACCAACGCTACACAAGTGACTGTCTCAGGATTACACCCGGGCAGAGAATATACCATCGCTGTACAGACAGTCAGCGGGAACTGCAGCAGTGACATCACTACAGTGACACAGACCACGTGTGAGTATATTGAGGGTCATGTGACTTGTGGTCTTCACCCTTGATTTTTATGTTTTAATGATTATCATTATAATAAATACTCTTTATTTTTAAAGCTTTTACACTTTACACTGTGCTGTACAATAACTTACCAGTAGTAAGGGCTGCAACAGGTGACAACAATAACAGAAAAGATCCCTCTGCTTCGCAGCTTCCAGGATGCGGTTGACAGGTGAGTGGTTAGGGAGGGGACCCTGTGGGAGATGTGCTTACACAGGTCGTCCCTGTAAAAGATGTAATCTACGATTACCACCAACCGAAGCCTCCCACCTGAATGCTAATTTATGTAATTCCTGCTAGATTTGGTACGGCAGGCAAAGGGTGTATGACAGTACACCTGATTGGCTGACTGGCGTCTGCTGACCAGATAAAGGTAGGAAAGTGCTTTAGCTGGGAGTGAGCAAATTGTGTGTTTTGCAGTTTACATTTCAGGTACCTTTTAAACATCCATGAAGAAAGGAGTTAAGACCAGAGGAAACCAATCAGGAGTAGACAGGAAGCTCTCACAGGTGTGTCATTTGTGGTGGAGATTATGGGCCCCTAATCTCAGCAGCGATGCCCTGATTCTTCTGCAGGACAGTATATAATATTTCTGCTCAGGATCTCTGGATGCAGCATGGCAGAGTGATCAGCCATGTGCTGAGGCTGTCAGTAATGACTAGTGATGGGCCGAATATCAAATTTTAGGTTCCCGAACTTTGAATGCGAATTTCTGCTATTCCCAGCAGGATCCATAGACTTAAATGGCAGGCGAATGGCCGTCAACATTAGCGGTTAATAGCAAAGCCCTGTAACTTCTTGTCCCCCATGCAGGCTTGGATAGCCAGAATGCAGAGCCCTGCCAGAGTGGGGCTTCACACCCTGAGATACACCAGCCCGCAAGGTCCATGGTATGGGGGGCTCCGGGGGAGAGGGGAGGCCATGGACAAGGGGCTCTACCCCACCTCTGGTTCCCCAGGAGGAGGTGGGGGTCGACGACGCCCTGGGGGTTTCATGTTGACATCTGGGAGTCCCCTTTAAGAAGTGGACCCCCAGATGCCCACCCCCCTCCCAGGAGAAATGAGTAGTGGGGTACAAAGTACCTCTTACCCATTTCCACAAAGGGTTAAATGAAATAAAAACACAATGAAAAAAGTCCTTTAATATTCTAAATTAACCAGAAATACTTACCTGTAACTTTAAAGTATACCAGAGACAACGAATATTAAGATTTTATACTTACCCGGGGCTTCCTCCAGACCTATAAGCACGGATGCGTCCCTCGCTGTCCTCCTGAGTGCCTCTGTGAAGCAGCAATCAGCTCAGGTATTCGGCTCAGCGAAGTTCTGCATTCTGCCGCCGACCTGGCCAGGTTGCTGATCACTACGGAGGTGATGGCAGACTACTGAACCCCAGCAGACTTGTGGCGAGGGACACAAAGACCTCTAGGGGCTGGTAGAAGGCCCAGGTAAGTGAAACTTTAACACAAATATTCAACTCATGTGTCCTTTAAAGTGACACTGAAGCAAAAAAAAAAATGATATAATGAATTGGTTGTGTAGTACGGATAATTACTAGAACATTAGTAGCAAAGAAAATATTTTCATATTTTTATTTTCAGTTATATCGGTTTTTTTTATACCATTGCATCATTCTCTAATATTTGCAGTTTACACACTTCTCAGCATTCTAAATGATTTTACAGAGCAGGCTAGTGAACTTTTGAACTTTCCTCTGCAGTAAAAAAACAAAATACATTGACAGAAACCAGAGATAATAAGCTTCAGAAGACAGAGCTCCCTGCACCTTTTGCATAGATAACAACTGGAGTTTCTTAACTCTTCCTGTACTGGAACAATATTAGACTGATGTCTCTGCTCCTAATGTTTTTGTATGCATGTTAAAGGAAAAAAAGAAGAAAACAATTTCTTAGTTTTCAGACATAGTTTAAAAATAAAAAGTGGTACTATAGACAAAAGCCCCACAGTTTATTTGCCCATTTGTCCTGGTTGTTACAACACTAAAATAAAGTCTCTAATGCAATATCTATAGAAAATATTTTATTTGGAAACCACCTCTGTTGGTGGGGAGAAAAGGGGGGGGGGATCACTTGTGTGCTGAGTTGTGCGGCCCTGCAGCTGGGCCTTAAAGCTGCAGTGGCCCATTTAGGAAAAAAATGGCCTGGTCTTTAGGGGGATTTAACACTGCAGTCCTCAAGAGGTTAAAAAAGCCCTAAGGTGACTTTTTATGTATCTTTTTTTTTTTTTAAATGCCATCACTTTGGCTCTTTTTTTAGTCAGCCACATTATAAATATATATTATCTTACTTACCAAGAAAGGTTAGATAAACTGGTCTTATTTAGTCTGGAGAAAAGACGCCTTAGAGGGGATCTAATTAAAGGGAACCTAAACTGACAGGGATATGGATGTTTCCTTTTAAACACAGTTGCCTGGTAGTCCTGCTGATCTCTTTGGCTGCAGTAGTGGCTGAATCACACACCAGAAACAAGCATGCAGCTAATCCAGCCTGACTTCAGTCAGAGCACCTGATCTGCATGCTTGTTCAGGGGCTGTGGCTAAAAGTATTAGAGACACAGGATCAGCAGGAGAGTCAGGCCACTGGTATCATTTTAAAAGGAAGAATCCATATCCTTCTCCGTTTAGCTTGGTGAAATTTGCCTTCTTAAAACAGAAGGAAATCTGCAATAATTCAGTTATAAATGAACATTTGTGGTTACCCACAATGCACTACTACTGAATATGCAAATTACCCCTTTTCCTCCTTGGTAAGCCAGGCAAACATCCAGAACCGCTGGTGTATAGCAAGCCTATAGCTTTACATTTTACACAGCCACATCAAACCCTTCTTAGTTTAGGTTCCCTTTAACAGGTATAAATACATCAGAGGGCAATATAAAAGTTTGGCAGATTAGCCTTTTGCCCCTAGGCTTTTGCAAAGGTCTAGGAGGCATGATCTGCACACAAAAATGTAGCCATTTATTGAGGAAAGGGTTCTTTACAGTCAGAGTAATTAAAATGTGGAATGTATTGCCAGAGTTATGGCAAATTCTATATCTGAGTTTAAAGTGTACCCGAGGCGACATGTGACATGATGAGATAAACATGTGTATGTACAGTACTAAACATATTAATAACCAGGGTGTTTTTCTTGTTTTATTTTGCTGCCTGAAATAGTTAAATTTTTAAGGCTGGAAATGACAGCTTCTGTCTTGTCAGAACCTTGTCAGGAATATAGTAATCATCACTGATAAGCAAATTACAACCATAAAAGTTTTTTGTGGCAAAATACATTTTCTACATGATGGAGAGAAAAAGGGTCAATATAGTTCATGCATTTTCATTTAGAGACACTTAATAGGCTGCAACTGAGCAGAGACAACAAAACATTCAATCTACTTTCTAAATGTTTAAACATAAAATAAAATCCTGGAATGTCTTAAAAAGTAATTTTTAGGAGTAGGAGGATAAATATAATTCTTTATCTCATCAGTTTTTTTTCACCTCTGGTTCACTTTAAGGGGGGGCTTAGATCCTTTCCTTGCAGTGAAAGACATCCATGGCTATAATTAATAGGTAATTCCTTGTGGTGTTGATCTATGGATTTTATCTGATTGCTATTTGGATTTTGGGGCTAATTGGACCATGCCTTGTAAGGGTTTTTTCGCCTTCCTCTGGATCAACAGGGATATGTGAGAGTGAAGAATGGTGTTGTACTATATTTTCTGGTTGAATTATTATGTAGCCATGTAAGAATAATGCTAATACAGTACATAATGTTATGCCTTATCATGCTTTTGTCAGATCCCTCCCCACCAGGAGACATCGTCTTGCACACAATTGGAACAAACAACATCACACTATCCTGGGGAGAGGCAGCGAATATGACTGACGTGGACAAGTTATATATCATTACCTTCTGGATTGATGACTTAGTCAATTCTAGCACATGGACCGCGACCGCCGGCACAAATGTCACTCTTCAGAACTTGACATCCGGGACTAACTACACCATCTCCGTGGGGACAGTGGTGTTATCGTGGTACAAGAGCATCTCTGTGAGCACGTCTGTATATACAAGTAGGTCATGCATCTTTTTGAAATCTACAGCTGACATGCTACTGAATCATTTCCTTGTCAAAGTCTGTCAGATGAAAAAGACCTGTCATTAGGGTTAAGTCTAGGAAAATACTATGAATGAAGTTCAGTGTGACAAGGCTTTCTGCTCACTGCACACAATTGGGGCCGTAAGCAAAAAAAAAAGACCACCACTACTTCATGGGGCTTTCTTCAGTTACTGCTAATGTCAGCTGAAAAAACAAAACACATACTTGCCTATTGAGAGGGAAGGCCCTGGGTCCTATAGAGTCTTCTCATTCCTCTCACAGTCCGCTCGTTCCTGCAGTCACCTCGTTCTAATCTGCTGCTGCGAGAGGCTTCGGGGAGCCCGAATGATCCTAACGATGGGCAGATCTATACCGTGCATGTGTGAGCGCACCAGAGAGCACGCAGACCCAGTATGGAGCTGCCCATCATTGGGAGGACTCAGGTTCACGAAAACTTCCAAAGCCTCTCACGGCGGCACATAGAAGTATTTGACCGATTGGTTGGATACTACTAACTAAAGTGACAGCACTGGAATGAGCAGGGCGCTACCACTAAGGCAAAATGGGCAATTGCCTGTGTCTGTGTGTGCCTCAGTACAAATACGTCCCCCCGACAGACCTCAGACCTCAGCAGCCACCCAGCATCAGTTGCCAGAGGAGAAACAAGTGTGCAGTGCACATGTCAGCAGCGCATCTTTCCACAAAAAATGCCTTCAGTCTGTCACTTGCTCACTTCTCGTCAGACCTTTTGATCCCCGCGGCGCCCAGCACCAGAGAGAACAGTGTAGAAGAAGTGAGCGGGTTCATCAACCGCCTATCATGGGAAGTGACTTCCTGAAGGCTCTGCTCTCTAAGGCGTGTGGCACTGCATGAATCAGAAGGTCTGATGAGAATCGAGCAAGTAACAAATAGAAGGCACTTACGAGGGGAAGCCGCACTGCTCACTTACTACTTCTCTGCTAACATATGCTGGGTTGGCAGCTGAGATCGGAAGGTCTGTATGCAGGGGCGTAACTAGGCCCCACCGGGCCCCCCTGCAGATTTTCTGAGCGGGCCCCCCCCCCCCGGGGCCCGCTCGCGGCCGTTTTGTGGGTGCTGGAGGGGTGGCAGCATGAGGGGAAAGCCTTGCCCACAGTCGGCGGGGAGAGGGGTAGTTCCCCCCTCTCCCTCACCTCGGGGCTCTCCCCTCTGCGCTCCCCTCCAGCTCGTAAGTGTCTGTGGGGCTGTGGTGGGCAGCGAGCGGCGGGCAGATACATACCTGCTTCCGTGCGTTCCATCGGAGACTTCTCCCTCTAGCGGCTGACGTCACTTCCGGAAGTGACGTCAGCCGCTAGAGGGAGAAGTCTCCGATGGAACGCACGGAAGCAGGTATGTATCTGCCCGCCGCTCGCTGCCCACCACAGCCCCACAGACACTTACGAGCTGGAGGGGAGCGCAGAGGGGAGAGCCCCGAGGTGAGGGAGAGGGGGGAACTACCCCTCTCCCCGCCGACTGTGGGCAAGGCTTTCCCCTCATGCTGCCACCCCTCCAGCACCCACAAAACGGCCCCGAGCAGGCCCCAGGGGGGGGCCGGGCCCCCCCTGGCGCAGGGGCTGCAGGGCCTATTCCTACGCCCCTGTCTGTATGGCTGCTGCTCTACTGAACCTTCTCACCTTTCTCTATCTGACCACCACTCAATATGGGTCCTCTCATCCTTGGAGGGGAAGGGGAGGTGTTTGGTGGTGGTGGGGTTTGGTAGGGGGTTCCCATCCTACCTTTGGCCTGGGGCCCCATGCAAGCATGAACCGACCCTGGGAACGAGGGGAACGTGTGAGGAACAGGAATGCACTATAGGACCTAGAAGTATTTGGGATATTTTTTTTTTAAGTTGACATGCACTTTAAGGAGAGGATTCACTGGCCTGAGCTAGCTTACCGGGGGCTATCTGGAGTAGTCCAAAGGCCCTTACAGAAAAATGTGAGAAACACCGAGAACACAGTAACCCTGTATAGTGTAGCAGTTGACTCTACCAGGCATGTACGTATAGATTCAGTACAGAGGTACTCACAAGTGTGGGTTGCAACTTGCAAGACCAGTAACTGCGGTATTAAAAAGAACCCGAGCCAGGACATTTTGGCTAAAATGAACAAGCTACCTGATCTGGGGGCTAGCTGGATCAGGTAGCGTCAATTACTGCTGCTCTCCGCTTCTTCTGCAGAAAGAAAACCTTCAGTTTCAGATAAGGCCTCAACCCTGGGGGTCAAGACGCTGCAGCGCTGGCTCTGTGCTTCCATTCACAGAGAGCTGGGGAAGGGGCGTTCCCAACACCAGAGAAGGCATTTTGCAGGGGTGCCACTCCTGCAAGGGACGCCCTTTCCCCGTTAGTCTATTGACAAGCTGCTTGTTGATAGATTCGAGAGTTCACAGCACGTCACTTGGGGGCTGAGAGCAGCACGTATTGGACACAAAGCATGCCATGGAGAACAGAAGAGGGTAAAGAGGCCATGGAGCAGGGAATATATTTCTGTATCCCTTCTGTCCCCCTGAATCCAGCTAGGGTACACTTTAAGCAAATGAGGAGAACCTGTCCTCACTTGGGTCTTAAAGAGACACTGAAGAGAAAAAAAAATTATGATATTATGATTTGCATGTGTAGTACAGCTAAGAAATAAAACATTAAGATCAAATACATCAGTCTAATTGTTTCCAGCACAGGAAGAGTTAAGAAACTCCAGTTGTTATCTCTATGCAAAAAAGCCATTAAGCTCTACGACTTTCAAAGTCGTGGAGAGGGCTGTCTTCTGACTTTTATTATCTCAACTGTTATTTAACTATTTACTTTTTCTCTGCCAGAGGAGAGGTCATTAGTTCACAGACTGCTCTGAAAAAAATAATTTTGAATGCTGAATGTTGTGTAATCTGCACATATTATAGAATGATGCAATGTAAGAAAAAACACTATATACCTGAAAATAAAAATATGAGAATATTTTCTGTGCTGCTAATCTTCTAGTAATTATTCATAGTACACAACCAATTCATTATATCATATATATTTTTTTCGCTTCAGTGTCTCTTTAAGGTCCTTTGTAGGTGGGCAGGTGGGTAACTCTCCAGAAGTAAAGCAGATAAAGAGCTCCAAAGGGAGCTTAAAACATACCCCCCCCCCCCAAGACAGGGAAACTGGGGGGTTGGGGAAATAATTGAGTGGAGCAGGCACCCCAAAAAAGTGGTAACCTGTCTTCAAAACGTTTTACGGCTAGGAGGGAAAACACCTATAAATAAACTACTAAAATTTTAAAGAATAGATGTTTTCATTGAACACTTTGAAACCCCTCAGTGGTGAAGTGGTTAAAGCTACTGGGAAGCTTTTTTTAAAAAACAAAACAAAACAAAAAACAACAAACTTACCTAAGGAGAGGGAAGGCTCTGGGTCCTTGGTCCTGGCCTTCTCACTCCTCTCACGGCCCCCTCCGTTAAGCACTGGCTCCTCTGTTTAAATCCTCCACCGAGGGAGGCTTCAGAAGTCTTCGGGAGCCGAGTGCTGTACTGCCCCTGTGTGAGAGTATGAGAGAAGTATGGAGCCGCACGTCTTTGCGAGCACTTGGCTCCTGAAGACTTCAAAAGCCTCCTTCAGTGGCGGAAAGCAGTATTTGACCAATATGGTCAAAATCAGCTACCGGCGAGCCAGCACTGGAACGAGGGATCTGTGAGAGGAGCGGAAAGGCTCTATAGGACCCAGAGCCTTCCCTCTCCCTAGGTAAGTATCTGAATTCTTTTTTTTTCCTCGGTTTCCATTCACTTTAAAAACCTAACGTGTTCTGTGTTGCCGACTAGTTCAGATCAAATAGCCAGTGTCTCAACTAAAGCCTGGTATTCACCACCCGACGGGTCCTGCAACGTCCCTTTGATGACAGTCGTCAAGTGATGCTTCTTCCTGCCGGCAGGTATGCATGACGTCACTAAACGCTACACGTCAGGAGTAAACGAGATTTTGAGTGATCGCAGTACTTTGTGCAAAAGTCGTCGGGGGTCTCAGAAATACGATCTGCAATGACAGTCGTTATTGCGGCGGGATGCTAAGCGGCGTTTGTGTGGTCATGTGACTGTACCCACATTGTGATATCGTGAAAATGACCGATCCACACTCAAAAAATCATCATCGATCGTCTAGAAAATCGTGACGTGGGTACATAGCTTAAGGTTGAGTAGTGATGGTCATGTCTAGGAGTACTCAGGGAAAAGCATGTGATCTGTTTGATCAACTAAAATATTTACAAAGCTCTGATCTGCTGTGTTTTAGCACATGATCATGGCTAGCAAATCAGAAACCTACATCACCTGGCCAAACTGATCACATGCTTCTACATGAGTTCTTCTAGACACGACCGTCACTAAGAAACAACCTCTGCAACTTAAAGCATCTTAGAACATTTCAATCAGAACTAGCTTGAAACTAAGTAAATGAAAGTTGTGAGTATTTGCATACAGCACAAGATAATACTTAGTAAACATGGACAGTGCCTTATGCTGGGTACACACGATACTTGTTTTCCGCTCGATAGATGGATTCGATAGATAATTCCCGACATGTCCGATATTCCTACCGAACGATTCTGCACTTGTTTTCTCATAGAAGTGAATAGAAAAAGATAAGAAAAACGAGCAGAAGACAAGAGAATCGGGCACAGAATTGAGCGAAAAAAACGATAGGGTGGAAAATCGAGTGGAAAAACGTATCGTGTGTACCCAGCATTAGAGACCACTTTCATACTTTGATTGGGAGTCAACACACAGTTGTGCCAGGGTCCTTGGGATAAATCCTGTAGAGGATGTTTGCAGCAATGCCTTAAAGTGAATGAGGCACCTCAAAGAGCCCTATTACTAGTTTAGCCTGGTACAATTTGCTATTTTAAAGTGACACAACAGAAATCAAAGAGGCCCAGTTAAACCAGGGTATACTTCTATATGCTCGAAGTGGGAGAGGGTAGGGGGTGGTGGACAAAGTTTTATGCATTGTATATATTTGGTAAGCAACAGTTGGCTGCCGCTATTCCCGGAAGTGCCCGTGCTCTTAGCATGGCACCATGGAACCAGCATGCCTCAAACTCATAGAAAGTTGTCAATGTTTGCACGCTATGCAACATATTTTCCAGCCTTGCCACAAAGCAAGTCAGGGTCAGGATTTTCTCAATAAATCCTGCAGCTACAGATGAAGGTGACAAAGAGAGTCTCCCTTTTCACCCAAAAGCAAATTTACCATTTAGTAGAACATACAGTAAGAACTTGTCTTTTATCTTTGTTCTGCCCATATCAGGACCGGATTATCCATAAGGCACTGTAGGCCTGTGCTTATAGGTGCCTTAAAGAGGAACTCCAGTGAAAATAATGTAATATAAAAAGTGCATCATTTTTACAATAATTATGTATAAATGATTTAGTCAGTGTTTGCCTCATTGTAAAATCTTTTAAATCCCTGATTTACATTCTGACATTTATTACATGGTGACATTTTTACTGTTGGCAGATTATGTAGCTGCTGCATGCTTTTTTGGCAGTTGGAAACAGCTGTAAACAGCTATTTCCCACAATGCAGCAAGGTTCACAGACAGGAAACGGCCAAGAGTACATACTCAGAGTTTCTTGTGGGAGGAGTTTCACCACAATATCAGTCATACAGCGCCCCCTGATGGTCTGTTTGGGAAAAGGAATAGATTTCTCATGTAAAAGGGGGTATCAGCCAAGGGTCGAGTGGTGCGTGGACGCGGGTGGACGACTTCCACTTACTATTTCCAGAGCGTGGAATATGTGGGACGACCCTGGCATATTCGGAGGGGAGCAGCGCAGTGGAGGTAGAGCTGTGAGCAGCGGTGGAGAAGGAGGGCCATCTCCCCCCCTTCCCTCAGCTTAAGGCTCTCCATCCCTCGCTCTCCCCTCCAAAAGTAACGTGCGGGCAGCCGGCAGCGGGCGGGACTTACCTCTCCTCGTTCTGGCGCCGGATCAATCTAGCGGCAGTGGAGTGCTCGCACCGGAACGAGGAGAGGTAAGTCCCGCCTGCTGCCGGCTGCCCGCACGTTACTTCTGGAGGGGAGAGCAAGGGATGAAAAGCCTTAAGGTGAGTTAAGGGGGGGGGGGGGGGGGGTGGCCCTCCTTCTCCACCACTGCTAACAGCTCTCCTTCCACTGCGCTGCTCCCCTCATGCTGGGGGACACTTGACTACCTATTCTGGGGACATATACCCCTGACTACATATATACTGGGCACATATACCTCTGACTACATATATACTGGGCACATATACCCCCTGACTACATATACTGGGCACATATACCCCTGCCTACATATACTGGGCACATATACCCCTGACTACATATACTGGGACATATACCCCTGCCTACATATACTGGGCACATATACCCCTGACTACATATACTGGGCACATATACCTCTGGCTACATATACTGGGCACATATACCCCTGACTACATATACTGGGCACATATAACCCTGACTACATATACTGGGGACACATACCCCTGTCTACATATACTGTACACATATACCTCTGGCTACATATACTGGGCACATATACCCCTGGCTACATATACTGGGCACATATACCCCTGGTTACATATACTGGGCACATATACCCCTGACTACATATAATGTACACATATACCCCTGCCTACATATACTGGGCACATATACCTCTGGCTACATATACTGGGCACATATACACCTGACTACATATACTGGGCACATATACCTCTGGCTACATATACTGGGCACATATACACCTGACTACATATACTGGCACATATACCTCTGGCTACATATACTGGGACACATATACCTCTGGCTACATATACTGGGCACATATACCTCTGGCTACATATACTGGGGCACAGATACCTCTGGCTACATATACTGGGCACATATACCCCTGCCTACATATACTGGGCACATATACCCCTGACTACATATACTGGGCACATATACCCCTGGCTACATATACTGGGCACATATACACCTGACTACATATACTGGGCACATATACCCCTGCCTACATATACTTGGCACATATACCCCTGACTACATATACTGGGCACTATACCCCTGACTACATATACTGGGCACATATACCTCTGGCTACATATACTGAGCACATATACCCCTGGCTACATATACTGGGCACATATACCCCTGCCTACATATACTGGGCACATATACACCTGACTACATATACTGGGCACATATACCCCTGCCTACATATACTGGGCACATATACCCCTGACTACATATACTGGGACATATACCCCTGACTACATATACTGGGCACATATACCTTTGGCTACATATACTGGGCACATATACCTCTGGCTACATATACTGGGCACATATACCCCTGACTACATATACTGGGCACATATAACCCTGACTACATATACTGGGGACACATACCCCTGTCTACATATACTGTACACATATACCCCTGGCTACATATACTGGGCACATATACCCCTGGCTACATATACTGGGCACATATACCCCTGGTTACATATACTGGGCACATATACCCCTGACTACATATAATGTACACATATACCCCTGCCTACATATACTGGGCACATATACCTCTGACTACATATACTGGGCACATATACCTCTGGCTACATATACTGGGGCACAGATACCTCTGGCTACATATACTGGGCACATATACACCTGACTACATATACTGGGCACATATACCTCTGGCTACATATACTGGGCACATATACACCTGACTACATATACTGGCACATATACCTCTGGCTACATATACTGGGGCACATATACCTCTGGCTACATATACTGGGCACATATACCTCTGGCTACATATACTGGGGCACAGATACCTCTGGCTACATATACTGGGCACATATACCCCTGCCTACATATACTGGGCACATATACCCCTGACTACATATACTGGGCACATATACCCCTGGCTACATATACTGGGCACATATACACCTGACTACATATACTGGGCACATATACCCCTGCCTACATATACTGGGCACATATACCCCTGACTACATATACTGGGCACTATACCCCTGACTACATATACTGGGCACATATACCTCTGGCTACATATACTGGGCACATATACCCCTGGCTACATATACTGGGCACATATACCCCTGCCTACATATACTGGGCACATATACACCTGACTACATATACTGGGCACATATACCCCTGCCTACATATACTGGGCACATATACCCCTGACTACATATACTGGGCACATATACCCCTGACTACATATACTGGGCACATATACCTTTGGCTACATATACTGGGCACATATACCTCTGGCTACATATACTGGGCACATATACCCCTGACTACATATACTGGGCACATATAACCCTGACTACATATACTGGGGACACATACCCCTGTCTACATATACTGTACACATAAACCCCTGGCTACATATACTGGGCACATATACCCCTGGCTACATATACTGGGCACATATACCCCTGGTTACATATACTGGGCACATATACCCCTGACTACATATAATGTACACATATACCCCTGCCTACATATACTGGGCACATATACCTCTGACTACATATACTGGGCACATATACCTCTGGCTACATATACTGGGGCACAGATACCTCTGGCTACATATACTGGGCACATATACACCTGACTACATATACTGGGCACATATACCTCTGGCTACATATACTGGGCACATATACACCTGACTACATATACTGGCACATATACCTCTGGCTACATATACTGGGGCACATATACCTCTGGCTACATATACTGGGCACATATACCTCTGGCTACATATACTGGGGCACAGATACCTCTGGCTACATATACTGGGCACATATACCCCTGCCTACATATACTGGGCACATATACCCCTGACTACATATACTGGGCACATATACCCCTGGCTACATATACTGGGCACATATACACCTGACTACATATACTGGGCACATATACCCCTGCCTACATATACTGGGCACATATACCCCTGACTACATATACTGGGCACTATACCCCTGACTACATATACTGGGCACATATACCTCTGGCTACATATACTGGGCACATATACCCCTGGCTACATATACTGGGCACATATACCCCTGCCTACATATACTGGGCACATATACACCTGACTACATATACTGGGCACATATACCCCTGCCTACATATACTGGGCACATATACCCCTGACTACATATACTGGGCACATATACCCCTGACTACATATACTGGGCACATATACCCCTGACTACATATACTGGGCACATATACCCCTGACTACATATACTGGGCACATATACCCCTGACTACATATACTGGGCACATATACCTCTGGCTACATATACTGGGCACATAAACCCCTGGCTACATATACTGGGCACATATACACCTGACTACATATACTGGGCACATATACCCCTGCCTACATATACTGGGCACATATACCCCTGACTACATATACTGGGCACATATACCCCTGACTACATATACTGGGCACATATACCCCTGACTACATATACTGGGCACATATACCCCTGACTACATATACTGGGCACATATACCCCTGACTACATATACTGGGCACATATACCTCTGGCTACATATACTGGGCACATAAACCCCTGGCTACATATACTGGGCACATATACCCCTGGCTACATATACTGGGCACATATACCCCTGGCTACATATACTGGGCACATATACACCTGACTACATATACTGGGCACATATACCCCTGACTACATATACTGGGCACATATACACCTGACTACATATACTGGGCACATATACCCCTGCCTACATATACTGGGCACATATACCCCTGGCTACATATACTGGGCACATATACCCCTGACTACATATACTGGGCACATATACACCTGCATCTGCAAGAAGCCATACTGCAAACCAGCTACAGTTATCTCTGTCCCTCTAGACATACTACTGCAGCAGCATAAATGATGGGGGAAAAAGATGCCCAAGAAGTATAAAACAGGGTTGAAAAAAACAATAAAATGAAGAGAACGAGGTGGCTTGCCGCAAAGATGATACATTTTGTGGGCTAGTACCCACTTTCTCAAGCCAATTTGTGCCAAAAGCAATAACATGTCCACGCTCAGAGCTTTGCTACAATATTGCTTTTGGTGTAAAGTAACAAGAGCTCCAAGTTGCAAAATCTAATTTGGAGAAATCTGCTGACCAGGAATATAAGGGATGATTAAAATTCCAGAAACAACTCTCTTGTGCCCTGGAGACTTAGTTATCTCAGGTTCCAGTTTAGTAAAGAGGATGTCTTTCCCCTGTCCAACCAGGTATTACAATCAGCGCTGCCATCCCATAGAGAGAAAAACTTCTTGTGCATCTCAACAATGACCATGGGGGTATGGATAAATGAATGTTTGACAGGCGTACATACCTTTCTCTTTTTTGTTTTTCTTTTTGGTGTTTTTTTCTATAACCTAAAGTAAAGTAATGAACATTATGCACAGTAACAAATTTGTAGAGAAATAAAAATCTATATATATAAAATTGGATGTATCACTCGAAAACGGCTTGACCGATTTGAACGAAACTTGGTATACAGATCCCTTACTACCTGGGATGATATGTTCTGGGGGTCTCGCGTCCCCCCTGCACATGTGGGCGGAGCTACAAACAGCAAATCAGATTTCACCCATTCAAGTCAAGGAAAAAATGGAAAAGGCTGCCACTCTCACAGTAATCAAGCCAGAGTCCCCACACTTGGCACAGTTGGTCACTTGGAGGTTACAAATCCAGGAAAAGTGGGTGGGGCATAAAACAACCAATCAAATTTCAGCCATTCATTTTACATGGGAAAATGTAAACTGCAGCCATTCTTAGACTGTTAATTGCAGGGTTCTCAAACTTGCCACAGTTGGTCACTGGGTGAATGTGATTACGATTCAAGAAAGTGGGTGGAGCCTACAACAGCCAATCAAAATTCACCTATTGATTTTCAAGGGTAATATTTAAACTGCTGCTATTCTTACACTTTCAATGGCAGAGGCTTCAAACTTGCTACAGTCAGTCATTGGGGGACTGGGGTCCAAATTCACTAAAGGGGCGGGGCCACAAACAGCCAATCAGATTTCCTTGGTGGATAAACTGCTTCAATTCACACATTTTTGATGCCAGGAACCTGAAAGCTCACAAACTTGGTCATTGAGTGACTGTGTGTCAAGGTTACAAAAAGTGGGCGGAGCCAAATACACATTTCCCTGGGAAAATATAAACTGCAGCCATTCTTACATCGTTAATGGCAGGGCTCTCAAACTTTGCATAGTTGGTCACTGGGTGAATGAGATTAAGATTTTGGAAGGTGGGTGGAGCCTACAACAGCCAATCAAAATTCACCTTTTGATTTTCAAAGGGAATATTTAAGCAGCTACCATTCTCTTATACTGTTAATAGCAGATGCCTCAAACCTGGTACAATTGGTCACTGGGTGACTGTGGTTCAAATTCAGAAAGGGGGCGAAGCCTCAAACAGCCAGGTTTGTTTATTTTTCAATGGGAATATACAAAGTATTGATACCAAGGACCCCAAAGCTGATAAACTTGATAATTGAGTGACTGTATGTCAAGGTTAGAAAAAGTGGGCGGTGCCAACAACTAAATTTTTAACATGGCAGGGTTCCCAAACTTGACACAATTGGCCACTGGGTGACTGGGATGAATATTCAGAAATGTACGTGGAGCCTACAACAGCTAATTAAAATGTGCCTATTGATTTTCAAGGGGAATATTCACATTGCTAACATTCTTACACTGTTAATGGCAGAGGCTTCAAACTTGCTACAGTCGGTCATTGGGTGACTGGGGTCCAAATTCACTAAAGGGGCAGGGCCACAAACAGCCAATCAGATTTCCTTGGTGGATAAACTGCTTCCATGCACACATTTTTGATGCCAGGAACCTGAAAGCTCGCAAACTTGGTCATTGAGTGACTGTGTGTCAAGGTTACAAAAAGTGGGCAGAGCCAAATACACATTTCCCTGGGAAAATATAAACTGCAGCCATTCTTACATCGTTAATGGCAGGGCTCTCAAACTTTGCACAGTTGGTCACTGGGTGAATGAGATTAAGATTTTGGAAGGTGGGTGGAGCCTACAACAGCCAATCAAAATTCAACTTTTGATTTTCAAAGGGAATATTTAAGCTGCTACCATTCTCTTATACTGTTAATAGCAGATGCCTCAAACCTGGTACAATTGGTCACTGGGTGACTGGGGTTCAAATTCAGAAAGGGGGCGGAGCCTCAAACAGCCAGATTTGTTTATTTTTCAATGGGAATATACAAAGTATTGATACCAAGGACCCCAAAGCTGATAAACTTGATAATTGAGTGACTGTATGTTAAGGTTAGAAAAAGTGGGTGGTGCCAACAACTAAATTTTTAACATGGCAGGGTTCCCAAACTTGACACAATTGGCCACTGGGTGACTGGGATGAATATTCAGAAATGTACGTGGAGCCTACAACAGCCAATCAAAATGTACCTATTGATTTTCAAGGGGAATATTCACATTGCTACCATTCTTACACTGTTAATGGCAGAGGCCTCCAACCTGATACAGTCAGTCATTGGGTGACTGGGGTCCAAATTCACTAAAGGGGTGGAGCCACAAACAGCCAATCAGATTTGTTAGATTGATTTCAGCCATTCTGTTATTGGCAGGGTTCTCAAACTGGGTGGGTGGGTGACACAGTTGGTCACTGGATGACTGGGACTAATATTCAGGAAAGTGGGTGGAGCCTACAGTAGCCAATCAAAATTCACCTATTGATTTTCAAGGGGAATACTGAAACTGCAGTCATTCTTACACTGTTAATGGCAGAGTCCTCAAACCTGGTACAGTTGGTTGTTAAGTGTCTGGGGTTCAAATTCAGTAAAGGGGTGGAGCCACAAACATCCAGATTTCTTTGCTGGATAAACTGCTTCCAGTCACACCAATTTTGATGCCAGGAACCCAAAAGCTCACAAACTTGGTCATTGAGAGACTGTGTGTCATGGTTAAAAAAAGTGGGTGGAGTTAAAAACAGATTTTTTTTTTCTGGGAAATTGTAAACTGCAGCCTTTCTACACTGTTAATGGCAGGGTTTTCAAACTTTGTACAGCTGGTTACTGGGTGACTGGGATTAATATTCAGAAAAGTGGGTGGAGCTTAAAAATGCCAATCCAAAATTACATGTCGCTTTTCAAGGAGAATATTAAAATTGCTGCCATTCTTGCACTGTTAATGGCACAGGCCTCAAACCTGGTAGAGTTGGTAATTGGGTCACTGGGGTTCAAATTCAGAAAAGGGGACAGAGCCACAAACAGTGAATCAGATTTGTTTCATTTCATGGGAAAATACAAATTATTGATGCCAAGGACCCAAAATCTCACAAACTTGGTCACTGAATGACTGTGTGTCCAAGTAACAAACAGTGGGCAGAGCCAAAAACAAATTTCACTGGGAAAATGTAAACTGCAGCCATTCTTACACTGTTTATGACAGGGTTCCCAAACCTTGCCCAGATTAATAGATTTATATTCAGGGAAGTGGGTGGAGCCTATAATAGCCAATCAAAATTCACCTGTTGATTTTCAATTGGAATATTTAAATTGCTGCCATTTTTACACTGTTAATAGCAGATGCCTCAAACCTGCTACAGTTGGTCAATGGGTGACTGGGGTTCAAATGCTGGAGAGGGGGTAAAGCCACAAACAGCCAATATGATTTGTTTAATTTCTATGGGAATATACAAATTATTGATGCCAAGGACCCCAAAGCTCAAAAACTTGGTCATTGAGTGTTTGTGCGTTAGGGTTAGAAAGTGGGCGGAGCCAACACCAGCAAAATACATACCCAGGCAACGCCGGGCAATCAGCTAGTGGAGTTATAATAATCAAACTATGATGCAAACTTGTCCCAGCAACAGGAGTACTGCTATGAAGCTAATTTTGCTCTAACTGGGTATAAGTACCTTGGTGTACGCTGAGTTTGAAAAAAATAAATAAATAAATAAATGGAGAGGGGAGGAAGAAAATCAGAAGAAAAAGAGAATGGCAACATGGCAAAGCTAGCCAAAGTAGCGTTGTTAGATCAGGGATGGGTAAAAATGATTTTGCGAAAAGCAAAATTGGCCCTGAAAATGTGAAGGGCATGGGCTGCTTAGGGTGGGGGTTAACTCACAATTTCTTTCTGATTGCACTCCACACCACTTTCCATTTTCTGACACTTCCACCTTAACAGCGGAAGTTCTGGTGTAGAAAGTGGAAGTATCGTAAGATGAAGAGCAGCTTGAAGCACATCTGAAGAGAGTTGGCCGCCTAGGTGAGCTAAACCACACTTGTGCTATATGTACAAATCCAATCCGGATTCGACCAATCATGTTGGAACAATGAGGTTTGATGGGCCCTCATTCTGATCTGTGACTCCCAGCGTTTAATGATCTACAGCTGAGGGTCAGAGGTCAACCTTTTTTGATTGTGTCTAAGCCACACTTGCACAGTCCCAACCCCCACATGTTCCGGGATGATTTCGCTTTTCACAAAATCATTCTTCATTCCTGCAAGTGATTATTTTTGGTGATAGTTGTTAAAACATCATTTTTCAGCCCCACTGCAGAACTACAATTTGAGCAACATGTTCTGTTCTATGTTGAGGGGAAGGAGGATGAGAAAACTAATCAAATATACTATTCAGGTTACTTATTTTCCTCATTACAGGACCCCTGCCAGTGAAATCACTCATAACCAATGCAGCTTCAGCATCCTCTATTTCTCTGATGTGGAGCAGACCGGAGGAGTATCAGAGCGCCTACAGCTACAGAGTGCTGACCAATGTCACCTCCTCATCCTCCACACTGATAAATGACACAACAGTGACCAGGGAATCAGCTACGGTAGTGGGTCTGACCCCAGGAGAGACGTATACCTTCACTGTATATACAGTCGCTGCTGATGGGATCACTGAATCAGATCCGGTATCCATAGTTACCTGCACAGGTGAGAGCATCTGCCATCCTGCATCAACAATACAACTTCTGAATAGACACATTTGTGTGAAATGCGTTCTTCTGATTATTGTGTTTCAGTTCCAGGACAAACTGCCACCATCACGGTGAACAGTTACCAGTCGGTGAATTCTCTGGTGGCGAGCTGGGCGGCTCCAGCAGGAAAAGTGGATTATTATAACATTTCTATCACAGGAGATGTGAATAACACAATACAGACAAACACGACATCAGTGACGTTCTCAGGATTATCCCCAGGCAGAGAATATAAAGTGGCTGTGCAGACAGTCAGTGGGAGCTGCAGCAGTACTGCCACCATGGTGACAGAGGCCACATGTGAGTAGGATCCTGATACTATTCTGTCTTAAAGCAATACCACGGTTGGGTGGAAATACAGTAAGCTTTTACATACCTGGGGCTTCTTCCAGCCCCAATAGTGACAGTCCCTCGTAGTCCTCCCCATCCCCTTCATTGATCCACGTTCAGCCCTGGTAAAGTCTGTGTGTTGGCTGCGTCATGCACTACTACACAAGCACTGAACCGGCGGCGCCTGTGCACTTAAGTGCGCTCCCGCGGCCGTTAGCCGGTAGCATTCTGCACTCCCGCAGTTCACCAAGACTCATAACTGCACTTGCACAAACCACTTCCGGCAATGGGAGCATGTTTGAGGAGGTACACAGGCGGGGGGTGGACATGGGGACATTACTTGCGTAACCCAACCAACATGTGGACTTTTCCAGGGCTGAAAGATGATAAACAAATGGGGTCAGGAGGACAGTGAGGGACCTTCAAGACTACAAGTTTGTGCCTTTAGCCATGTCATTTGTCAACTTATAGCAATATATAATTATAGGATGCCTTTCTGATGCTGGAACCAAATTACATAAAACTGTGTATCCTGAATAGTTCTTTACACTCTACTATATGTCATTACAGTTCCTCTGTCTATATTCCTTCCAAATAAAGACCTACACCTCCTGCACTAGTACAGAATGCTGCCCCAAGACTGTTTACAAGCCAACCCCGCCATTGCCACATAGCACCAATCCTTTGCTCACTACTAGAGATGGTCCGGACAGTTACCAGCGAACTTGGCCTGTTCGCCATTCACGTTTCATGCAATTTTTTTTTTTTAAATCGCATTCGCATTTTACAGTTTTTCAAAAGGACCTTATAGTTTTTGAGAAAATCTATTTTAAAGTTCTTGTTCTGTTTAGGAAATGTTTTAATGGCTGTTTAATCTAGTGGTTAATAGCAAAGCCCGCTTACGTGCTACAAACACCAAATTTGCAGGGTATGTTAACCACTTCCCGACCGCCGTATGTACAATTGGCGGCCGGGAAGTGCACCCCGCAAGGACCGCCGTATTGACAATTGGCGGCGGTCCTTGTAGGGGCATGGGCGGAGCGATCGCGTCATCAGTGACGCGATCCTCCGCCTCCGCCTGGCGCCGCTCACCCGCCGCAACATCCCGCCGGCTATACGGAAGCGCCGGCGGGATGTTAACCCCGCGATCGCCGCATACAAAGTGTATAATACACTTTGTAATGTTTACAAAGTGTATTATACAGGCTGTCTCCTGCCCTGGTGGTCCCAGTGTCCGAGGGACCACCAGGGCAGGCTGCAGCCACCCTAGTCTGCACCAAGCACACTGATTTCCCCCCCCCCTGCCCCAGATCGCCCACAGCACCCATCAGACCCCCCCCTGCCCACCCCCCAGACCCCTGTTTGCACCCAATCACCCCCCTAATCACCCATCAATCACTCCCTGTCACTATCTGTCAACGCTATTTTATTTTTTTATCCCCCACCCTGCTCCCTGCCCCCTCCTGATCACCCCCACCCCTCAGATTCTCCCCAGACCCCCCCCCCCCAGACCACCCCCCCTGTTTACTGTATGCATCTATCCCCCTGATCACCTGTCAATCACCTGTCAATCACCTGTCAATCACCTGTCAATCACCCATCAATCACCCGTCAATCACCCCCTGTCACTGCCACCCATCAGCCAGCCCCTAACCTGCCCCTTGCGGGCAATCTGATCACCCCCCCACACCAATAGATTGCCCGCAGATCCGACATCAGATCACCTCCCAAAT
Source organism: Hyperolius riggenbachi (assembly GCF_040937935.1). NCBI lineage: Eukaryota > Metazoa > Chordata > Amphibia > Anura > Hyperoliidae > Hyperolius > Hyperolius riggenbachi. Next base: position 255,833,414 of record NC_090656.1, read on the forward strand.
CCATTGTTTACATCTATTCTCTCCTCTAAACACCCACTAATTACCCATCAATCACCCATCAATCACCCCCTATCACCACCTGTCACTTTTACCTATCAGATCAGACCCTAATCTGCCCCTTGCGGGCACCCAATCACCCGCCCACACGCTCAGATTGCCCTCTGACCCCCCCTTATCAATTCACCAGTGCATTAATTACATCTGTTCTTTCTGTAATAACTCACTGATCACCTGTCAATCACCTGCCAATCACCTATCACCCATCAATCACCCCCTGTCACCCCCTGTCACTGCCACCCATCAATCAGCCCCTAACCTGCCCCTTGCGGGCAATCTGATCACCCACCCACACCATTAGATCGCCCGCAAACCCGCCGTCAGATTACCTCCCAAATGTATTGTTTACATCTGTTATCTTCTCTAAACACCCACTAATTACCCATCAATCACCCATCAATCACCCCCTATCACCACCTGTCACTGTTACCTATCAGATCAGACCCTAATCTGCCCCTTGCGGGCACCCAATCACCCGCCCACACACTCAGATTGCCCTCAGACCCCCCCCCCTTATCAATTCGCCAGTGCATTAATTACATCTGTCCTTCCCTGTAATAACCCACTGATCACCTGTCAATCACCTGCCAATCACCTATCACCCATCAATCACCCCCTGTCACTGCCACCCAACAATCAACCCCTAACCTGCCCCTTGCGGGCAATCTGATCACCCACTCACACCAATAGATCGCCCGCAGATCCGACATCAGATCACCACCCAAGCGCAGCGTTTACATCTATTCTCTCCTCTAAACACCCACTAATTACCCATCAATCACCCCCTATCACCACCTATTACCACCTGTCACTGTTACCCATCAGATCAGACCCTAATCTGCCCCTTGCGGGCACCCAATCGCCCGCCTACACGCTCAGATTGCCCTCAGACCCCCCCTTATCAATTCGCCAGTGCAATATTTACATCTGTTCTCCCCTGTAATAACCCACTGATTACCTGTCAATCACCTATCAATCACCCATCAATCACCCCCTGTCACTGCCACCCATCAATCACCCCCTGTCACTGCCACCCATCAATCACCCGCTGTCACTGCCACCCATCAATCAGCCCCTAACCTGCCCCTTGCGGGCAAACTGATCACCCACCCACACCAATAGATCGCCCGCAGATCCGACATCAGATCACCACCCAAGCGCAGTGTTTCCATCTATTCTCTACCCTAAACACCCACTAATTACCCATCAATCACCCCCTGTCACTGCTACCTATCAGATTAGACCCCTATCTGCCCCTAGGGCACTCAATCACCCGCCCACACCCTCAGAATGCCCTCAGACCCCAGCCCTGATCACCTCGCCAGTGCATTGCTTGCATCTATTCCCCCCTCTAATCACACCTTGAGACACCCACCAATCACCTCCTGTCACCCCCTAGCACACCTACCCATCAGATCAGGCCCCAATTTGCCCCGTGTGGGCTCCTGATCACTCGGCCAATCCCTCAGATCCCCCTCAGACCCCCTTCCGATCACCTCCCCAGTGCATTGATTGCATCTATTTTCCCCTCTAACCACCCCCTGAGACACCCATCAATCACCTCCTGTCACCCCCCTAGCACTCCTATCCATCAGATCAGGCCCAATACAACCTGTCATCTAAAAGGCCACCCTGCTTATGACCGGTTCCACAAAATTCGCCCCCTCATAGACCACCTGTCATCAAAATTTGCAGATGCTTATACCCCTGAACAGTCATTTTGAGACATTTGGTTTCCAGACTACTCACGGTTTTGGGCCTGTAAAATGCCAGGGCGGTATAGGAACCCCACAAGTGACCCCATTTTAGAAAAAAAGACACCCCAAGGTATTCTGTTAGGTGTATGACGAGTTCATAGAAGATTTTATTTTTTGTCAAAAGTTAGCGGAAATTAATTTTTATTGGTTTTTTTTCACAAAGTGTCATTTTTCACTAACTTGTGACAAAAAATAAAATCTTCTATGAACTCGCCATACACCTAACGGAATACCTTGGGGTGTCTTCTTTCTAAAATGGGGTCACTTGTGGGGTTCCTATACTGCCCTGGCATTTTAGGGGCCCTAAACCGCGAGGAGTAGTCTAGAAAACAAATGCTTCAAAATGACCTGTGAATAGGACGTTGGGCCCCTTAGCGCACCTAGGCTGCAAAAAATTGTAACACATGTGGTACCGCTGTACTCAGGAAAAGTAGTATAATGTGTTTTGGGGTGTATTTTTACACATACCCATGCTGGATGGGAGAAATTTCTATGTAAATGGACAATTGTGTGTAAAAAAATCAAACAATTGTCATTTACAGAGATATTTCTCCCACTTAGCATGGGTATGTGTAAAAATACACCCCAAAACGCATTATACTACTTCTCCTGAGTACGGCGGTACCACATGTGTGACACTTTTTTACACCCTAAGTACGCTAAGGGGCCCAAAGTCCAATGAGTACCTTTAGGATTTCACAGGTCATTTTGCGACATTTAGTTTCAAGACTACTCCTCACGATTTAGGGCCCCTAAAATGCCAGGGCAGTATAGGAACCCCACAAATGACCCCATTCTAGAAAGAAGACACCCAAAGGTATTCCGTACGGAGTATGGTGAGTTCATAGAAGATTTTATTTTTTGTCACAAATTAGCGGAAAATGACACTTTGTGAAAAAAAACTATTAAAATCAATTTCCGCTAACTTGTGACAAAAAAATAAAAACTTCTATGAACTCACCATACTCCTAACGGAATACCTTGGGGTGTCTTCTTTCTAAAATGGGGTCATTAGTGGGGTTCCTATACTGCCCTGGCATTTTAGGGGCCCTAAACCGTGAGGAGTAGTCTTGAAACAAAAATGACCTGTGAAATTCTAAAGGTACTCATTGGACTTTGGGCCCCTTAGAGCAGTTAGGGTGCAAAAAAGTGCCACACATGTGGTATCGCCGTACTCGGGAGAAGTAGTATAATGTGTTTTGGGGTGTATTTTTACACATACCCATGCTGGGTGGGAGAAATACCTCTGTAAATGACAATCTTTTGATTTTTTTACACACAATTGTCCATTTACAGAGGTATTTCTCCCACCCAGCATGGTTATGTGTAAAAATACACCCCAAAACACATTGTACTACTTCTCCCGAGTATGGCGATACCACATGTGTGGCACTTTTTTGCACCCTAACTGCGCTAAAGGGCCCAAAGTCCAATGAGTACCTTTAGAATTTCACAGGTCATTTTGAGAAATTTCGTTTCAAGACTACTCCTCACGGTTTAGGGCCCCTAAAATGCCAGGGCAGTATAGGAACCCCACAAATGACCCCATTTTAGAAAGAAGACACCCCAAGGTATTCCGTTAGGAGTATGGTGAGTTCATAGAAGATTTTATTTTTTTGTCAAAAGTTAGCGGAAATTGATTTTAATTGTGTTTTTTCACAAAGTGTCATTTTCCGCTAACTTTTGACAAAAAATAAAATCGTACTCAGGAGAAGTAGTATAATGTGTTTTGTGGTGTATTTTTACACATACCCATGCTGAGTGGGAGAAAGATCTCTGTAAATGGACAATTGTGTGTAAAAAAAATTAACAAATTGTCATTTACAGAGATATTTCTCCCACCCAGCATGGGTATGTGTAAAAATACACCCCAAAACACATTATACTACTTCTCCTGAGTACGGCAATACCACATGTGTGGCACTTTTTTGCAGCCTAACTGCGCTAAGGGGTCCAAAGTCCAATGAGCACCTTTAGGCTTTACAGGGGTGCTTACAATTTAGCACCCCCCAAAATGTCAGGACAGTAAACACACCCCACAAATGACCCCATTTTGGAAAGTAGACACTTCAAGGTATTCAGAGAGGGGCATGGTGAGTCCGTGGCAGATTTCATTTTTTTTTGTCGCAAGTTAGAAGAAATGGAAACTTTTTTTTTTTTTTTTTCACAAAGTGTCATTTTCCGCTTACTTGTGACAAAAAATAATATCTTCTATGAACTCACTATGCCTCTCAGTGAATACTTTGGGATGTCTTCTTTCCAAAATGGGGTCATTTGGGGGGTATTTATACTATCCTGGAATTCTAGCCCCTCATGAAACATGACAGAGGGTCAGAAAAGTCAGAGATGCTTGAAAATGGGAAAATTCACTTTTTGCACCATAGTTTGTAAACGCTATAACTTTTACCCAAACCAATAAATATACACTGAATGGGTTTTTTTTTATCAAAAACATGTTTGTCCACATTTTTCGCGCTGCATGTATACAGAAATTTTACTTTATTTGAAAACTGTCAGCACAGAAAGTTAAAAAAATCATTTTTTTGCCAAAATTCATGTCTTTTTTGCTGAATATAATAAAAAGTAAAAATCGCAGGAGCAATCAAATAGCACTAAAAGAAAGCTTTATTAGTGACAAGAAAAGGAGCCAAAATTCATTTAGGTGGTAGGTTGTATGAGCGAGCAATAAACCGTGAAAGCTGCAGTGGTCTGAATGGAAAAAAAGTGGCCGGTCCTTAAGGGGTAGAAAGCCCTAGGTCCTCAAGTGGTTAAGGAGGGCAGCGGGAACAAGAAGAAAAAAATATATATTTTCAAAAAGACCTTGTAGTTTTTGAGAAAAAGACAATGGGGGATCCAATTGGTCGGTTATTAGACTAATGGGAAGCGCTGCAGCCAAAATTTAAACATGTTTTTGGCCCTAGTTATACTTAGTATAGCTAGAGCCGATGGGAGCAGCGGTGCATGTGGTGGGTGCGCGTCGGAGATCTTCAAGCAAGCTCGCAAGTTAGAGGATATTGGCATGGGACCATTTCTGAAGATATTGAGGCGGTAACATTTTTTTAAAAGTAAGTATTTACTTATAATTAAGAACATTAAAATACTTTTCTTGTTGTTGCGTTTTTATTTCTTAAACCCTTTGTAGAAATGGGTAAAGGGTGGTGGAGGTGGTAGGGAAGAGCCCCTTGTCCATAGATTGGACAAGGGCTCTGGGGGAGAGGGGGAGGCTTGGCCGCCCCTCTCCCCCAGAGCCCCCCCCATACCATGGATCATGCGGGCTTGTATAGCTCAGGGTGCAAAGCCCCACATGGCCAGGGCTCCGCATTCTGGCCATCCCAGCCTGAATGGGGACAAGGGGTTACAGAGAGCTCGGGAGGGGGGACCCAACATCATTTTTAAAAATATTTCCCACACTCTGAACATTTTTATTAAAAAATGCATTTATATACATGTTAATACAATGGGCTTGATTCACAAAGCGGTGCTAACAGTTAGCACGCTGGTGAATAGCCCATTATCAAGCCTAAACTCAGTTTAGGCGTGATAAAAATAAACTTTATGCGCAAGTTTATTTTTATCACGCCTAAACTAAGTTTATGCGTGATAATGGGATTTTCAAGTTTTACACGCGCAGCGCCATTAAACCCTATGCGACTTTGCACGCCCAGCAGCACAAAGCGGTGCTAACTTAGCTAGTGCAAAGGTTAGCATGCCTAAAAGTTTTTAGGGGTGCTAAATGGGTTAAGACTGCTTTGTGAATTGAGCCCCTTATCTGTCATTTTACCGCAGTAACTTTGCTACTTTTTTCCTCTAATTTTAACATTGATTTTCTCAAAAATATAAGGTCATTTTTTCCTTTTGTTCCCACTGTCCTCTTTAACATATCCTGCAAACTCGTTGTTTCTAGCACATAAGCGGGATTTGCTATTAACCGCTAAGTCGGCAGCCAGTGAAACATTTCCCACACGCTGAACTAGAACTTTAAAATCCATTTTCTCAAAAACTATAAAGTCTTTTTAAAAAATGTTTTCCTCTTGTACCCACTTTACTCCTTCACGTACCCTGCAAATTTGGTGTTTCTAGCATGTAAGGTGGCTTTGCTTTATTAACCACTAAATTTGGTGGCCATTGACTTTAATGTAAAGTGCAAATGCAATTTTTTTTCAAAGAAATTTGTGTTAAAGGAGAACAGCAAACAGCCCATGTTCACCGGGAGCTGTTTGCCGGTGAATTTTCGGGCCACCCCTCCCACAACCTCAGGTCAAAAGGGTCCAATAACTTGACCACCCCCAAAAGTTCAACTAAAAACCTTTTAGCCAGCCTTTCTGTCATGCTACTCCTACCCTGTGGAATACCTTGCCAAACTTAAGACTCTGGACAAGTTTAAATTAAAATTAAAAAGCCACCTGTTTAGTCTGGCCTTTATGATCACATAACTTTTCCCCCGTGCACATCACTATGTACTGATCTGAGACAAGCTTGTGCACTTTGGGTCCTACCGGAGAAACGGGATGTACAAATGTTTTGTTGTTGTTGTAACACACTAGATTTGGCTCTGCAGGCTCTTCTGTTTTGGTAAGTTACAGCCTGCCACATCTCTCAAGTTGTTTTATTTGCCTATTTACAGATCCTTCATCGCCGGGAAACATCACTATTGATTCGGTTGGAACGGAGAATATCACATTATCATGGAGAGATCCAGTAGACATGGCTGGAGTGACTAAATCCTATAACATAATTTATTACTGGAATTATTCTACATCCACCATAGTGACAAGTAAGGCAGCCAATGTCACCCTTCAGGGCCTGTTGTCTGGCACTCTTTATACCATTAGTGTGGTGACAGTTGGAGTCCGGGGGTATCAGAGTGCATCCGTGAGTCGGTCTGTATTCACAAGTAAGTTCTTAAAAATGTGTAAGTACTTTTATCTTTGGAATCTTCTGAAACTGGTATACATTTTTACCAGCAAGGATTGGCTCTCATTTTGCACCTCAGTGATCAGGTTTTTATAGTTTACCACTTTGATCATTTAAACTCACATTATTGCTTTAAAGGTTCACTGAAGATCAGCCAAACCAGATGTGATAAGGTAGGTAGCAAGGAATGGAATGAAGAATCAAAATGTGGGATTCTTGTTTGTGTGTGTGTGGTTTTTTTTTTCATACAGGTTCAGAAAATGTCATAAAAGAACAATTTTCAAAAACAAAAATACAAGTCAATATAAAGAAAAAACATAAAAGAAATAAATAACTCAATATGTAACAATATAATGCACACAAACAAACACTAAAACAACTCCTAAAGTCCTTTGCATATGAAAAAAACAAAACAAAAAACAATAAAAAACTGGCATGCTAATAAGCAATAAAACATTTACACTTCATTTTACTAAGCCTACACTTCCAATAAAAATATATTGAGATATATTCTAAAATCTTGTACATGTTGTATATAGTTATGTGTACTCCTTAAAATAAAAATGTAAAATATATATATATATTTTAAGTTATTACAAGGAGCAAATGAAAAAAGAGAAAAATGTTTGTGTGTGCGTATTGCTGTATAAGGTAAGCATGTAACTTACATTTTTTATTTATGGTAAAGACATAAAAAATATGTAAAGCTAAATCTACTGTAAGTATCTTGCATGTGTAGAAAAGACAACACATCTAGGATGGATAAGCTTTCTTTTTATCTAGGTTGTTTGTCCCTTACATGAACACATCGTAACTATAAAATTATACCGTACTTCTGCATCATCTAATGGATAACTGTGGGTAAGTTTTTTTTAATCTTATATTGGTAGTTTTCGGAGGGGGGGGGGGGGGGTAATTTCGATCTGTTCCTTCCCTCTCTTTCCTCCCCACCTCTTTTTTCCTGCCCTCTGTTTATGTTTTTGTAGCATATTTGATTTCTTTCTGTCCTGTTTTCTAGACATTTAAGGAAAACTCTGGGCCACTCTCTCCAGGTTAGCAACAATATTTGTTTTCTAATTTTCATTACAAGAGCAGTTGCATGTATCTGTAGACACACAAGAACCCATAACACCCTGTTCAGGTTTCTGTGCATTCTCATGGTCCCTACTCTACACAGTTCAGCATCCAAGTACTAGACATGCCACAGAGGATAAGTATGACAGCAAATCTGATAATCAGGCTATCGTATGTCACCTACAAAAAGGAGGTCATATAATCTATCTAAAAAAACAAGACAATATAGGCAAGTCATGAAAATACTGGATACGTTTGGTTAGCTATATAGTAACAGTTTATACTGTATATACTTGAAGCAGAAGAGATCAGAACACACTGCAGCTAGTTTACTTCCAGTACAAGCGCAGAGTAACAGCTTATATACTGTAGATGCTAGTTAAGTATGCTAAACTAGAGGTAACACCAATAATGGAAAAATACTGCATCACTGGTCAGTGCGCCATGAGGAGACATTTTAAAGACAACTTAGTGTAGAAGTACACTTGTACGTTAAAGTGTACCTGAGGTGGTGAAACAAATTACTTTTACTTACCTGGGGCTTCTTCTAGCCCCTCCCCCGTAATCTTTCAGGTCCCTTGATGTCCTCTGGGTCCCCCCATTGTGCTGCTGTCACCCCAATAAAGTCTGTGACTGGCTGAGTCGCAGGATACTGCACACGCATGGAGGGCCTGTTCACATCTGAAACCGCAGAATGCCAACGTTTACCGCCGGCGTTTTGCGAGAGTGATTTTCCCGCGATTAAGGTGGAAAAATCACTAGAAACTGCGGCGGTTTTGGAGCCATCGCACGCTAATCACGATCGCTAATCGCGGAACGCTAATCACCGGCAAACCACTGCATGCAGCGTGTTTGCGGTTATTGCTAACCGCAAACGCGGAAGTTAGAACACTGCTGATGGCTACAATGTGTAGCGTTTTTTACAAAACCGCTAGTGGTTTGCCCTGAGCGGGAATCGCGCGATTCCCGCTCAGGTATGAATGGGCCCTGATTGTGCTACCATAGCCAGGAGCATGCTGAGTATGCGCAACTTGCATATACTTGTAACTGTGCATGTGCAGAATGCTACTGGCCATGGGAGTGTGATCAATGAGTTGGGCTGACAGGACAGTGGAAGCACAGTAGCTCACAACTCAACCAGGATGCAAACTTTATTTGTGGCTGACAGCAACACAATGTAGGGGGCCTGGAGGACACAGAGGGACCTGAAAGGCTATGGGGGAGGTGTTAGAAGAAGCCCCAGATAAGTAAATGTCATCTTGTTCCCCCTTTCTCAGGTTTGCTTTAAGCACTGACTACATAGATATCAGCTGAGATCTATTAAAATAATTCAGGGCTGTTTCTGAGTAACACTAATGTTATGAGATCTTCTGTATTCAGCTACTTATCATTACTGTTTTTAGTTTATATGTACAGCAGAGGCTGCCACCAATCAGAGTAAGGATAGGATTGAGCCTCCTGCATACATATGTCCACCACTAGAATATGCTATGAGGGTGACAAGCACCAGTAATCGCAGGCTAGTGTAGTGTAGTGTAGGACCTGCCCTAAAAGAGTCTACCTTGGCGTGGTGGGCAGGCTTAGAATCCAATGGGTTGAAATATTTCCTTGGTATGAATGAGAAGTACCATATTTTTCAAGGGGGGACAGAAAGGGACATGGGGACACACAGGAAAACACAGTGGGACCGGAGAGGACACAGGGGGACTCACAAGTAGACACAGAGGACAGGAAGGCGCTGCAGGGAAACAGAAGGGGACACACAGGAGGACACAGCAGAGCAGGAAGGGACACATGGGGACACACAGGAGGACACAGCGGAACAGGAAGGGACACATATGGACACACACAGGAGGACACAGGGGGACACAAGGGCAAACATTGGGACACACAGGAAGACACATGGGGTAGAAGGGGACACATGTTGCACAGAAGGGGACACAGTATGACACATGGGGACACGGGAGTACAATAATTGAGGAGAACATCTACAAGACACTCCTGGAACATGGCCGCACTATATATATTTTGTCCCAGGTTTTTGCCTCTAAAATGGTGTATCTTTTTTCCAGAGTGTCTTCTATTCCAAAAAATACGGTACTTTGTATTAATTTTGAACCATTGGATTAACCAAAGGACTCTTTGGCCCCTGTGGAAGATATACAAAATAATTTTGATAGAACTTTTTCACCCATTTTGTGGTCATTTTTAATTGAAGAATGCTGACAAGTTATTTTAAAGAGGAGATGAAACATTAGCCCTTATTCAATTCCCTTTTTCTCCTAAGTTTTCTCCTAGGAGATAATTTTTCATCTGCTATATTTTTGCACTCTGCAACCAAAAAAGTACCAACAAGTTGGTGAAAAAGTTCTATGAAAATAATTCTGAATATTTTCTTGTGTGCTGGTGGCTTAAAAGGCATTTTATTGACAAGGTGTGAAAATATCACCTGGGAGAAAACTCAGAAGAAAAGGTGAATAAGGGCCAATGGGGATGATTCACCATTCCGTGATAAAATTACCGTGCATGCACAGCAAGCAACAATATTTCCTGTAGTTACACGCGAAAGTACTGCGAGATATGCTAGTAGCATGACCCGCGGTACCCTAGTAGCCACAGTAATGGTCAGGCTACTGGAGTACCGCGTGTCAAGCTACTAGCGTATCTTGCGGTACTTCTGCGCATAAGTACAGGTAACATTGCCGTGTCTGTAATTGTACCGTGGAATGATGAATCAAGTCAACCCCTTTATCTTTTAGGAGTAAAAACTTAGGAGAAAAAGTTATTTGAATAAGGATCTAATGAAAATAATAAATGTTTGAGGGCCCGTTCACACTAGGGGTGTTTTCTGCCTTTTATAAAGCAAAGGCGATTTCTAAAATCGCCCACAAAACACTTGTGCAATGATTCCCTATGAGAGAGTGTACATTTGAGCAGTTCGTTTCCGATCCGCTCAGCAAAGCGCTGCCTGTACCATTTTTGAGGCGTTTTTGTTATTATGGAAGGTATAGGAAAAACACAAAATGCTCAGAAAATCGCTTTGTGTAGCGATTGCATTTGCGTTTTTTTTCAAAAGAAATACATTGTATTTATTCTTTTCCGGGCCAAAGAGTTCACTTTCTGACTTGCTTCAGGGAGTGGATTACAAAACCGCTCTGAAAAAGCACTTAGAAAAGCACTTTTTACAAAAACGCAGTGTGCAGTGCAGCACCGGCAGGGGGAAAAAAACAGCGCACAAAAAAATGCAAAACGCTTGCGTTTTCGTTTTTAGGTGTGAATGGGGTCTAACGGTCCTTATGATAAATGCTGCTAAAGCCTTGAAAACACTAAATTGGAGGTCAGTCACACCACCATTGATTATGGGTTAAGCGGATAGACTCCATTGAAACCCTGGAAAGAATAATCATTCTCTCACAAGATCATAATGATTAATACCCACGTGGTCGCTTTGCTTAGACTTCCAATGTTCCACATATTATAATAATAATATTATGTCTATATAATCAGGGGCGTAACAATAGACCCTGAAAGGGATGCAGTTGCAGGGGGGCCCAGAAGTAGCAGGGGGCCCAGTCCTGAGAGACTGACAACTAAGGGCAAGGAGAGAAAAAAACTCTCTGCTCTCTGCACAATTGTTCTGACTGCATCTGCTCAGCCACTGATAAGGAATCATACAAAGTTTTAAAGACAACGATTTGTAGACAGTCCATATTCAGTGTGCAGCAGGCTCTTGTGTACAACACCAGGCCCCCAACCTCTCTATCCTTCCCCAAGTGCTCTCTACTGTAGTGATGCTTGAGGAGTCTGGGCACAGAGAGAAAAAGCTTTCTATTCTATGCACAATTGTTCTAATGATTGAGTCTGCTCAGCCACTAATTACAAATCTTTGTCTACAAAACTTTATATGATTTGTTGACAGTCCCTATTTAGTGTGTAACAGGTTCTTCTGTACAGCGCACAACCCCATCCGTGAGGGGGCCCCATCCGAAATTTTGCAGGGGGGCCCACTGAATTCTAGTTACGCCCCAATATAATGTAACCTTCCTTGCTATGACTGGATAATCTGCTCTTTTCTCTTTTTTTTCTCGTCTTACTTCTTTTTTCTTTTCTCTTCTTTCTTTCCTCTCTTTCTCCTCTATCTCATCCCTGGCACCGAGGGATGTTGTGCCAAATATTTATTTCCCTTTGTTATGGCAAGATTCTCAACATGACCAGTATGTTAATGGCTCTTTTTTCATGACATTAGTATTACTCTGCTACATACTACGTTTATGTCGTTATCAGATTGTTACCTGCTCAATATTTAGCTCTTTCTTTCACTGAGAATTTTATATCATTATGTTGTTCGTTCTATTTCGGATTTCTGATCCGCAGTTTGTACTTTTTTTTGATTCTCAATAAAGCTTAATTGTGAAAAAAAAGAAAGAAGAAAATATGACAGGATAACTTTAAGGAGAGCTTAATACAAAGCACACACAGGTTATATCTGCACATAGACTTCTACTTTTCTAGCCCTTTCTCTGTCACCTGCAAGTCTGTGGAAGTGTTGTGTAAATTATTTATTTTACCCCAAAGTGGCCTAAAACTATGGTAGATACATTAAGACTACGACTATGGCAGGAATTAGATTGTGAACTCCTCTGAGGACAGTCAGTGACATGACTATGTACTCTGTAATGTGCTGCAGAAGATGTCAGTGCTATATAAATACATAATAATAATATGGTAGGACACTAGACTATGACAGGATTAGAGTGTGAGCTCCTCTGAGGGCAGTCAGTGACATGACTATGTACTCTGTAAAGTGCTGCAGAAGGTGTCAGTGCTATATAAATATATAATAATAATATGGTAGGACATTACACTATGACTATGGTAGGATTAGAGTGTGAGCTCCTCTGAGGACAGTCAGTGACATGACTATGTACTCTGTAATGTGCTACAGAAGATGTCAGTGCTATATAAATACATAATAATAATATGGTAGGACATTAGACTATGACTATGGTAGGATTAGATTGTGAGCTCCTCTGAGGACAGTCAGTGACATGACTATGTACTCTGTAAAGTGCTGCAGAAGGTGTCAGTGCTATATAAATACATAATAATAATATGGTAGGACATCAGACTATGACTATGGTAGGATTAGAGTGTGAGCTCCTCTGAGGACAGTCAGTGACATGACTGTGTACTCTGTAATGTGCTGCAGGAGATGTCAGTGCTATATAAATACATAATAATATGGTAGGACATTAGACTAGGACTATGGTAGGATTAGACTGTGAGCTCCTCTGAGGACAGTCAGTGACATGGCTATGTACTCTGTAATGTGCTGCAGGAGATGTCAGTGCTATATAAATACATAATAATAATATGGAAGGACATCAGACTATGACTATGGTAGGATTAAATTTTGAGCTCCTCTGAGGACAGTCAGTGACATGACTATCTACTCTGTAATGTGCTGCAGAAGATGTCAGAGCTATATAAATACATAATAATAATATGGTAGGACATTACACTATGACTATGGTAGGATTAGATTGTGAGCTCCTCTGAGGACAGTCAGTGACATGAATATGTACTCTGTAAAGTGCTGCATAAAATGTAAGTTCTATATAAATAATAATAATTCCCTATAAAAAAACCTCTGTGTCCCTGCGTCACGCTGTCCCTGTGTAGCTGGTTCCGTGCTTTTCACTACTGCGCATGCGCGCAGCACGGACCCAGCTACACAGAGACAGGACGACGGGGCCAGGGAGCCGGGCGGGCTTGCGAGCAGGCGGCCGGGTGCACGCATGGCGGGGGCACGCACGTGTGCAGTAACATGCGGCGAGGGAGGCGAGAAAGACAGACCAAAAACGTTTTTAAACGGGCTTGGGTCTGCTAGTAATAATAATAATATAGGATATTAGACTATGACTATGGTAGAACTACATTGTGAGCTCCTCTAAGGATAGACTTTGTACTTTAAAATGTTGTGGAAAATATCATTGCTCTCTATAGATAGACATACTGTATATAAAATAGATTAGGAAGAATAATAGCTATAACTACTAGTAACACATTTTAATTCAATGTATGGTAGAGTTCTCCTTTAGCTAGTTGCTGACAACAATGTAGCCTAATTATGCCATGTTTGCAATTGGTTATGCCACAGGAATGTAAATCAATGTCTGTAGTTTAGATAAACAATGTAAAAACTTTTGGTCAGATTTCCAAATCTACAACTAGAGCTACTGCAGTCAGAGAGGCGGTGAAAACCCTGCCTGTCCCAGAGAAACTGGACCGCCTCTGCTGGTCATGTGACCACTGCCTAGGCTATGGGAGGAGTTTCAATCCTCTGCAAAGTGGGCGTATAGCCCTCACTCCGGCTCAGTTTTTACCTGTAACCACTAGAACATTATTATATTATTTAGTTGATTATGATTTTAAAGGTGTCAAAAAAAAAACAAACCTTTTGCAAATTAAAATTTTAAAATACTTGCTGCTGCACAACTCTATGAGTGGCCTCAGATTGTCTGGAGAAAAGCTCATAGGCAGCTTGATGTTTTTAACTGTGTGAATGTGTACAGCAGGTTGTTGTTTTTTAAATCTGTAAAAAAAAAAAAAAAAAAAAAAAAAGAGAGAGAGCATTTTTGTGACATTTTTATGCAGTTTCTTTTAATTAAAGTTATATTAAATGCTTACTTAAACTGAGCCTGTACGGGATCTTTAGGCTTTGCATTAAAGTCTATGTCCAGCTTACATTACAGTTCACACACATTATAATGCGTGCATTATGCAACTGACCACTGTGATTCCATATATGTAATTACTTTTGTTTTGCACTAACCTTGATGGAAATGTTGTATTTTCACACAAAGGAGATTATTCTCAAAAACATACGGACATGACAAAACATATTTTTGCAAAGTAGTAGCAGTAAAGTGTTGTACTGGTGTTGTTGGTGTTAGTCATCCGTAAAAGCAAGAAGTTCTGGGTCCGTTTACCATTCAGCATCAGACCCTGAGGGAATCCTGAAGGCATTCAGCACTGCAGGCAAACTAACCTTTTGGATTGGTTGGTGAGTCCACACACAGCACAAGTTCAACTGTATGTACAAACAATACAATCTACGATCTCATATATAGATCGGGTTGCTCCCCCCAATTTGCAATAACAAATACTCAATTTAACTCTAGCTAAATCCTGTAGGAAAAGAGTTAATTCAACATCTTTTCTAGAGACGGTGAAATAACAATATCAATAAAATGTTTATGGTAACGCTCTCTTCAGAGAAGCGTGGAACTCTCTTTGCAGAGTTTTTAGAACAAGCCCTTAGACTAATGATTTGTAACCATTTATTTTAAAATAGAATAATGCATAAACGAAATACAGCAATTGAACAGGTTGATACAGTAAAAATAATAAGGATTAAAAGTGAACATAATTACTAGTTATAGTCCAAGCAGTTTGTCAAGTTACTGTGCCCTTTGGAATTGCAAATCCAAAACAGAAGATGTAAAAGTCTAATTATGGAAAGCTCAGATCCTTGATGGAATGTTTGGCTACTGGCAAAGGCAGTATCATCCTGCCTCAAAACTGTTTTTTGCACAGATAATTTTTCATGTTTTTTTGTGAAAATATTTGGCCAAGAGAAAAACATGTTTCCAAATGTGTTGAAGTCTTTGGGCATAAGAAAAGATGTTTTTGCAGAGATGAGAATATGTGAACTAGTGTATGTGTGTAAGAAAACATATTTTTAAGAAAGTTATCATTTTTGAAAAAAAATGTGTACCTTGCAAAAATCTATTATATTTTCGTGCAAATTTTGAAGCAAAAATTACTTAGGTGAAAATTCAAGCGTTCATGCTCTTCATCTTATAAGGTACAAGGTTACAGGGGAATAACGGATGCCAATTATAATTAAGTATAGCAATAAAATATTTAAAAGCCAGTGTGTTTGTTTTACGATTTTAAGTTAAGATTTCAAACACTTCCCCACCACAGGTTATTTCCCCTTAAAAACCAGAGCAATTTTCACATATCATGCTCCTCCCATTCATTTGCCAATAACTTTATTGCCACTTGTCATATCCAAATTATCAATACATTGTTTTTTTGCCACAAATTATGTTTTGTTTGGTTGGTACTTTTTTTGCTAAGAATTATTTAATTGTATCTGCATTTAAGGGGAATAAGAACAAATGAAAAACTTTTTGGGAGCTTTTCAGCTACTATAGTTTTAAAATGAAATGTCCCATGGTTTTGTTCTTGGAAAAAGTAGGGTGATGCCTGGGGAACCGGTGGACATATCCACCCTGATATCGCTGATACCCTCCTCAGCCTGATCCAGCCTGGTCCCAATTTGTATTCCTGGGTGATGTATAACCTTCTATCACACTTAGTCACAACCCAGCATCATATCCATTATCCATAGCACAGCCAAATATAGCACTTTATTCTTGCTGTACACTATTCTGTTTGCACAATTTTGATTGCAAGATGTGATCATGTTTTTTACAGTTTTTTTTTTACTGAGTAGCTTTTAAAGAGTAGCTTAAAACACTCTAGTAGACTACAGCTCTTAGTGATATGACTATGTACTAATAATAGATAAATTATAATATTATGGTAGGACATTACACTAATACTTTGGTAGGATTAGATTGTAAGGTCCTCTGAGGACAGTCAGTGACATGACTATGTACACTGTAATGTGCTGCAGAAGAGGTCAGTGCTATATAAATACATAATAATAATATGGTAAGACATTAGACTATGACTATGGTGGGGATTAGATTGTGAGCTCCTCTGAGGACAGTAACATGACTTTATTAAGCCAGTAATGTGCATCAGAAGATGTCAGTGCTATATAAAAACATAATAATAATATGGTAGGACATTAGACTATGACTATGGTAGGATTAGATTGTGAGCTCCTCTGAGGACAGTCAGTGACACGACTATGTACTCTGTAATGTGTTGCAAAAGATGTCAGTGCTATATAAATACATAATAATAATATGGTAGGACATTAGTCTATGACTATGATAGGATTAGATTGTGAGCTCCTCTGAAGACAGTCAGTGACATGACTATGTACTCTGTAATGTGCTGCAGGAGATGTCAGTGCTATATAAATACATAATAATAATATGGTAGGACATTACACTATGACTATGGTAGGATTAGAGTGTGAGCTCCTCTGAGGACAGTCAGTGACATGACTATGTACTCTGTAATGTGCTGCAGAAGATGTTAGCGCTATATAAATACATACTAATAATATGGTAGGACATTAGACTATGACTATGGTAGGGTTAGATTGTGAGCTCCTCTGAGGACAGTCAGTGACATGACTATGTACTCTGTAAAGTGCTGCAGAAGATGTCAGTGCTATATAAATACATAATAATAATAATATGGTAGGACATTAGACTATGACTATGGTAGGATTAGATTGTGAGCTCCTCTGAGGACAGTCAGTGACATGACTATGTACTCTGTAATGTGCTGCAGAAGATGTCAGTGCTATATAAATACATAATAATAATATGGTAGGACATTAGACTATGACTATGGTGGGATTAGAGTGTGAGCTGCTCTGAGGACAGTCAGTGACATGACTATGTACTCTGTAATGTGCTGCAGAAGATGTCAGTGCTATATAAATACATAATCATATGGTAGGACATTAGACTATGACTATGGTAGGGTTAGATTGTGAGCTCCTCTGAGGACAGTCAGTGACATGACTATGTACTCTGTAAAGTGCTGCAGAAGATGTCAGTGCTATATAAATACATAATAATAATAATATGGTAGGACATTAGACTATGACTATGGTAGGATTAGATTGTGAGCTCCTCTGACGACAGTCAAAGACATGACAATGCACTCTGTAATGTGCTGCAGGAGATGTCAGTGCTATATAAATACATAATAATAATATGGTAGGACAATACACTATGACTATGGTAGGATTAGATTGTGAGCTCCTCTGAGGACAGTCAGTGACATGACTATGTACTCTGTAAAGTGCTGCAGAAGATGTCAGTGCTATATAAATACATAATAATAATAATATGGTAGGACATTAGACTATGACTATGGTAGGATTAGATTGTGAGCTCCTCTGACGACAGTCAAAGACATGACAATGCACTCTGTAATGTGCTGCAGGAGATGTCAGTGCTATATAAATACATAATAATAATATGGTAGGACATTAGACTATGACTATGGTAGGATTAGAGTGTGAGCTCCTCTGAGGACAGTCAGTGACATGACTATGTACACTGTAATGTGCTGCAGAAGATGTCAGTGCTATATAAATACATAATAATAATATGGTAGGACATTAGACTATGACTATGGCAAGATTACATTGTGAGATCCTCTGAGGACAGTCAGTGACATGACTATGTACTCTGTAAAGTGCTGCAGAAGATACCAGTACTATATAAATACATAATAATAATATGGTAGGACATTAGACTATGACTATGGTGGGATTAGAGTGTGAGCTGCTCTGAGGACAGTCAGTGACATGACTATGTGCTCTGTAATGTGCTGCAGAAGATGTCAGTGCTATATAAATACATAATAATAATATGGGAGGACATTAGACTATGACCATGGTAGGATTAGAGTGTGAGCTCCTCTGAGGACAGTCAGTGACATGACTATGTACACTGTAATGTGCTGCAGAAGATGTCAGTGCTATATAAATACATAATAATAATATGGTAGGACATTAGACTATGACTATGGCAAGATTACATTGTGAGATCCTCTGAGGACAGTCAGTGACATGACTATGTACTCTGTAAAGTGCTGCAGAAGATACCAGTACTATATAAATACATAATAATAATATGGTAGGACATTAGACTATGACTATGGTGGGATTAGAGTGTGAGCTGCTCTGAGGACAGTCAGTGACATGACTATGTGCTCTGTAATGTGCTGCAGAAGATGTCAGTGCTATATAAATACATAATAATAATATGGGAGGACATTAGACTATGACCATGGTAGGATTAGAGTGTGAGCTCCTCTGAGGACAGTCAGTGACATGACTATGTACTCTGTAATGTACTGCAGGAGATGTCAGTGCTATATAAATACATTATAATAATATGGTAGGACATTAGACTATGACTATGGTAGGATTAGAGTGTGAGCTCCTCTGAGGACAGTCAGTAACATGACTATGTACTCTGTAATGTGCTGCAGAAGATGTCAGTGCTATATAAATACATAATAATAATATGGTAGGACATTAGACTGACTATGGTAGGATTAGAGTGTGAGCTCCTCTGAGGACAGTCAGTGACATGACTATGTACTCTGTAATGTGCTGCAGAAGATGTCAGTGCTATATAAATACATAATAATAATATGGTAGGACATTAGACTATGACTATGGTAGGATTAGAGTGTGAGCTCCTCTGAGGACAGTCAGTAACATGACTATGTACTCTGTAATGTGCTGCAG
Organism: Hyperolius riggenbachi; assembly: GCF_040937935.1. Lineage (NCBI taxonomy): Eukaryota > Metazoa > Chordata > Amphibia > Anura > Hyperoliidae > Hyperolius > Hyperolius riggenbachi. The sequence goes on from NC_090656.1 coordinate 255,852,701, forward strand.
AAGATGTCAGTGCTATATAAATACATAATAATAATATGGTAGGACATTATACTATGACTATGGTAGGATTAGAGTGTGAGCTACTCTGAGGACAGTCAGTGACATGACTATGTACTCTGTAATGTGCTGCAGAAGATGTCAGTGCTATAAAAATACATAATAATAATATGGTAGGACATTAGACTATGACTGTGGTAAAATTAGATTGTAGGCTCCCCTAAGGACAGATACAGATTGTGTACTCTGTAAACCGTTGTGAAAATACAATTGCTCTCTGTATATAGACATACATACATTAGAAAGAATAACAGATATAACTACTACTTTTAATGCATGATAGAGTCCCTCTTTAGCAAGCTGCTGAACGCAATATAGTCTAATTATACCATGTTAGCCATTAGTTATGGCAGAGGAATCTAAATCAATGTCTAGTTTGGATAAACAATGTAAAAACTTTTCGTCAGATTTCCAATACTACAACTAGAGCTGTTGCAATTGGAGAGGCGGTGAAAACCCTGCCTGTTCCAGAGAAACTCAGACTGGACCGCCTCTGCTTGTCATGTGACCACTGCCTAGGCTATGAGAGGAGTTTCAGTTTTCTGCAAAGTGGGATAATAGCCCTCACTCCGGCTTAGTTGTTTCAAGCCTCCAACCTTTGTAAAAAAAAACAAAACCTTTGCAAACAGTGACATAACTACAAATCATGGGGCCCCCAGCGAAATTTTGATGGGATCCCTCCAATGCTCACACTCCTTCACTTGCCTCCCCTTGGTGCCCTTCATGGCCTCGGAGCCTATCTCACAAGGGTCATAAAACAAGTGTGGTCATCATAGGCCCCTGTATCGGAGGAAGGGAAGGTTAGTACCCCGCCCCCAAAAGCAGCTTGAGGTTTCTGAGTGTGAATTTTTACAGCCAGTATTTGTTATCAGTGCTGCTCATCCAATATTCGGGTATCCAAACTAACCAGATAATCAGAACTTTTTCCACTATCCGAACTTTGAATAGCAAATCGGATATTTTTTAAAAATCCGAATAAACTATCCGAGCAAACTCGGATTTCACATCTGAAATCCGAAATCCGGCAGGATAGTTAGTTCAGATATCCGAGCAGAAGCCAAAATCACCTTCAATGGCAAACATCCCTTTCGAAGGCATTCAGGCCTGAGAATGAGAGAGAGGGAGTGAGAGCGAGAGAGAGAGAGAGAGAGAGAGAGAGAGAGAGAGAGAGAGAGAGAGAGAGAGAGGAGAGGAGAGAGAGACAGGAGAGAGAGAGAGAGAGGGAGTGAGAGCGAGCGAGAGAGAGAGAGAGAGAGAGAGAGAGAGAGAGAGAGAGAGAGAGGAGAGGAGAGAGAGACAGGAGAGAGAGAGAGAGAGGGAGTGAGAGCGAGCGAGAGAGAGAGAGAGAGAGAGAGAGAGAGAGAGAGAGAGAGAGAGAGAGAGAGGAGAGAGAGAGAGAGAGGAGAGGAGAGAGAGACAGGAGAGAGAGAGAGAGAGGGAGTGAGAGCGAGAGAGAGAGAGAGAGAGAGAGAGAGAGAGAGAGAGAGAGAGAGAGAGAGAGAGGAAGAGAGAGAGAGAGAGAGAGAGAGAGAGAGGAAGAGAGAGAGAGAGAGAGAGAGAGAGGAGAGAGAGAGAGAGGAGAGAGAGAGAGAGAGAGAGAGAGAGAGAGAGAGAGAGGAAGAGAGAGAGAGGGAGAGAGAGGAAGAGAGAGAGAGAGAGAGAGAGAGAGAGAGAGAGAGAGAGAGAGAGGAAGAGAGAGAGAGAGAGAGAAGAGAGAGAGAGAGAGAGAGAGAGAGAGAGAGAGGAAGAGAGAGAGAGAGAGGGAGTGAGAGCGAGCGAGCGAGAGAGAGAGAGAGAGAGAGAGAGAGAGGAGAGAGAGAGAGAGAGAGAGAGAGAGAGAGTGAGTGTTTCCCTTTAAAAAAAACATGATGCCACATGCCTCATTTACTCTAAAAACGTTTTAAAAGCAATTTAAAGCCCACTTCCGGTTTTCTACCTGGATATCCGAATCCGGGCGGATATCTGGGATACAGGGTTCGAATATCCGATTCGGATTCCAAAATTTCAAACTTGGATATCCGATTTGGATCGGATATCTGGGTATCCGGATCTGAATTCAATCTGGATTTTGAAAAGGGGTATCCGAGCAGCACTGTTTGTTATCTATAAAAATTTATCTAATTTTATCTATAAAAAAAAAAAAATAGCAACCACAAACTGATTTTTTTTTTACATTTTTATGCAGTTTCTTTTAAATAAAGTTAAATTAAATGCTTACTAAAGCTGAGCCTGTGCGGGATCTTTAGGCTGGATTCACAGTGGTCAGTTGGAGGATGCACATGTTTTATAAATTGTGTGACCTGCAGTGGAGACTGGATGAATTTAATGCAAAGCCTGCATGCAGCAAGTTAGAATAATGTGATCAGTTACAACTCTTTACAGTTCTGCAACACGACTGACTACTGTGAACAGGGCCTAAATCTCACTTCAAATCTTGAACCTGAACTTCAGCATTAAAGTAAAAATAATTGTACTTGATTTGCATTATTTGAACTTGGTACAGGGATTCCTGCAGGACCATAATTTTTCAGCCAAGTTCAATAACAGCACAGTGGCGTAGTGGTTAGCACTCTCCACTTGCAGGGCTGGGTCCCCGATTCGAATCCCAGCCAGGTCAACAACATCTGCAGGAGTTTGTATGTTCTCCCCGGTTTCCTACCACATCCCAAACACACCGCCTACGTTTATTGGCTTCCCCCTAAAAAAATTGTCCCTAGACTATGATACATACACTACAAGATATAGACATAGGACTATGGTAGGGACTAGATTGTGAGCTCCTCTGAGGGACAGTTAAGTGACAAGACAATATACTCTGTACAGCGCTGCTGAAGATGTAAACACTAAATAATAATAATCATAATCAGTTGCATTGCAGAATAATTCTGCGTGTCAACTCACTGCCCATACAATCCTATGGGGCTGTTCACAGTACTGTGTTGTAACTGACCACATTATTGTAAAGATGCAATTCTTGCTCAACTAGGTGGTAATTAAGGGAGTAACCAAATAGCACAAACATCTCCCCCCACACTCCTCTCAAAAATAAAAAAAATAAAAATACTGGGCCTGGTGGGCCTCTGATTTGCTACTTTTTAGTATCTGACAACTTTCTAATTGTCAGCAGGATATCATGTAATAATGCCGCTTATTAAAAAGGGTTGCACCATTTACATCAATACAAACCTTTTCTCTATTCGCGCTAACTGCAGAAAAAGGGTGCCGTTTAAACAATTTTTGATTGAACTCTGGAAGTGTTCAGGTTGTTGTATCCTTTTGATCTGAGGCGGTGGGAGCAGTGACGCAGTTACAACAAATCCTTCAGGTAAAGAAGGGAGATTCCGCTACACCAGTGGCTAGGTGGAAAAAGTCTCCATTTTATTATCACATCAGTGAATACAAAAGTTATAAAAGCTCACGCGTATCGGAGCTCATGGCTCCTTAATCATAGCTTACATTCTGCTACAGAGCACTGGTAAATCTGCTACAGAGCACTGGTAAATCCTTCAGTTATCTGGGGCCTAAGCCGTGTAGGCATTTGAATGTTAGCATGCCAATTTTGAAAATTATTCTCCATTTTATGGGTAGTCAGTGTAGTGAGCGAAGGATTGGTGTTATGTGGCAATGGCGGGGTTGGCTTGGTGACAGTCTTGCGGCAGCATACTGTACCAGCTGCAGGCAGTGTAGGTCTTTACTTGAAAAGCCTGCAAAGAGGCTCCTGGGAATCTGGCAACAGGGAGGCTGCCAGGCCTACTGATGCAAGAGAAGCTGTGTGAGGTGCTGGAGGGGAGTTGGATTCTAGTATCAAGAATCCAGGAGAAGCCTGGATAGGTGAGTGGCCCAAGACTGCCATTAGACCCGTGGCAGGGTGTCACTCACAAGTCAGTGTGGCTGCAGAAGGCAACCCAGTGTGGTGTATTTTTGCTGCTGTTTATGGACATTGTTTTGACTGACAATAAAGCTGTATTGTTTTATTTTAACCCTAAGAAGACTCACTGTCTGGTATGTTGTGATGCCGCTGACCTACTCTACCAATGAGCTAAAACCCCCAGAATATCACACCAGTTTTTATTTATCCACTCCTGAAGATCAGCTAAGCATGTGTTTATTTTGGAATGGGGTCTGTCACGCAGTGATGCTCGGATACCCCCAATCACGAATTCGAGTAAATCCGGCCACGGTACAATAGAAATCCGAATGAGTCATGATCGTGATCCGGATTGAATCGGAGCTCCGAATTCAACTTGGATTTTAGCCGTGATTACATGTAGAATCCTTGATCACGGATTTGACTTTAACGTTTATAGCAAGGCCTCCATACATGCTACAATTACCAAAATTGCATGGATTATTAAGGTGATCAGTGGCTACAACTTAAAAAAGATTTGTTTAAATTTTTTTCAAAAAGACCTTATAGTTTTTGTGAAAATCGATTTTAAAGTTTCAAATGAAAAATGTATTCATGATTAAAAACCCACCAAAACCCGCCAACTTTAGCGGTTAACAGAAACACCCCCTTACATGATATAAACACCAAATTTGCAGAATATGTTAAGTAGAACAGTGGAAACAAAGGGAAACATTTTTCAAAAAGATCTTATAGTTTTTTTTTTTTAAATTAAAGTTTCAAAAAAAGTTTGAAAGGAAAAAAGTATATATGTACCGGTAAATGCGGTAAACACATTAACTGTCATTTACCACATTTCAATGTATACCATTGTCCTTTGAAACTTTAAAATCAATTTTCTCCAAAACTATAAGGTCTTTTTGTAAAAAAAATTTTTTCCTTGTTCCCACTGTTTTACTTCACATATTCTGCAAATGTGGTGTTTATATCAAGTAAGTGGGCTTTGCTATCAACCACTAAAGTCGTTAGGTTTTCAGGTTATAATCACGGCCGTGGTCCCAGCTAAATCCGAGATCACAAGCCGGATTTGGATCACGATCATGAGTGCATTTGGAACTGAATCCGTGATCGAGAGGTGATCACAAATTCGGAATCCGATCTCGGGATCAGGAAAAACAGGCCGTAGAGAGCAACACTGCTGTCATGTCGGGTTTGAATGACAAATATAGCTGGGTGTCATCAGCATAGCAGTGGTATGTCAGACCGTGTTTTTGGATGATTTTCCCCAGTGGCAGCATGTATATGGTAAACAACAAAGGGGATAGTATTGACCCTGTGGCACACCATATTTTAGTGGTGGACTGGAAAGGCCCCCAAAGCTACCCTTTATGTTCTGCCAGCAAGGAAGGAGGAGAACCACTGTAGGAGTCGGACTGTGTTTCTTGGATGAATGCTAAACCATCAATGCCACACAGTACTCTTGCAATATTTCATTCTTTGTAAGCCTTTTTCTTAAAGAGGATTGCACACAATTTTAAGGAAATGTATATTGGATGACCTTTTTTTTTTTTACTATTATCATCTATTGAAGGCAAAAAGTGAACATACAATATATAGCATTTAACCTGCCTGGCGTTCTATTAAGATCGCCAGGGTGGCTGCGGGAGGGTTTTTTTTTAATAAAAAAAAAACTATTTCATGCAGCCAACTGAAAGTTGGCTGCATGAAAGCCCACTAGAGGGCGCTCCGGAGGCGTTCTTCCGATCGCCTCCGGCGCCCAGAATAAACAAGGAAGGCCGCAATGAGCGGCCTTCCTTGTTTTGCTTATATCGTCGCCATAGCGACGAGCGGAGTGACGTCATCGACGTCAGCCGACGTCGTGACGTCAGCCGCCTCCGATCCAGCCCTTAGCGCTGGCCGGAACTTTTTGTTCCGGCTGCGCAGGGCTCAGGCGGCTAGGGGGGCCCTCTTTCGCCGCTGCTCGCGGCGAATCGCCGCAGAGCGGCGGCGATCAGGCAGCACACGCGGCTGGCAAAGTGCCGGCTGCGTGTGCTGCTTTTTATTTCAGCCAAATCGGCCCAGCAGGGCCTGAGCGGCAGCCTCCGGCGGTACTGGACGAGCTGTGCTCGTCCAGACCGCCCAGCAGGTTAAGTACATACTGCATAGACATAGCAGAATAATAGTATCCATATTATTACATTTCAAGTAAACAGAACATAGAAAAACCTGAAAATCCCATAACAGTAACACATCAAGAGTAATAGAAGACTAGCCAGGGGATAGACGTCATATTAAACAAACTGAACGACCTGCTAGCCAAGCACACAGAGAAAACAATAGTAGTCAGACATTGGTCCAAAATTAACCTTAAATATGGTAGGTTCATCAAAATTATAATAAAAATATCCCCACCCAATGTGAGGTGCTAACCGACTCAAGTCAAGGGAAGAAGAAAAAGAGACAGAGAATAAGGGAGAAGCTCATAGAAGATAGAAATCCTAAATAAGGAAAGGAGAGGTAAGATGAACTAATTTAGCAGTCCTGGTTCTATGTAACTCTCATATTTATCTAAAAAGTGGTGTTGAGGTTAATAGTGCACCCAATTATGAACCAGTAAGAGATTTGTATGTATCAGAATATTTAGGCCTCTTTTCCACGAACTGTTGAACTATGTGCTCAGCAAGCAGTTACCAGGCAGCAGTCAGTAGTTACCAGGCAGCAACAAGCAGTTACCAGGCAGCAGTGAGCAGTTGTGACAGTTAGAGAGGCATTCCACTGCCTGTCAATAGTTCGTGGAAAAGAGGCCTAAAATTCAACCCATGTAGCCCAGATGAAGGTGTGTCATTCCATCTTGTCATTTGAAATTGCTACCAGTTCCTCCACAGACTCAACCCTTTCAATCCAGTCCTTAACAGAAGGTGATTGGGTGAATTTTTGTACTTTTTGTACTTGCTCTATTTGTTACTATTGAAGAGAAATCTCAAATCTCAAGTGTGATGTTTTTGCATTAATTAACCCCCTTGCCGGTTTTCCCGACCTGAGCTCGGGGAAGAAAAAACAAGCTATTAGCGGTGATCCCGAGCTCAGGTCGGGGTAGGCATTGCAGAGCTTTACCTTTAGTTGTGGAGTCCCGCACGCGATCTCGCTGCGCAGCGGGACTCTAGCCTCTCTCCCCGGCAGTGTGGGGTCTTTCCCTGGCCGCCGGGATCCCCCATGTCCCCGCTATTCTTCCGGGGACCCGGCAGCCAGTTGGAGCAGCGGAGCCGTGGTGGTGGCAGCAGAGCGGTGGTGGCAGTGTGACGTCATCGGGGGCGGGGCTAATATTGAAAACGAACTTCTCTATATTAGAGAAATAAAGAGAAGTTCGTTTATATGTATATTAGCGCCATCTTGTGGGCAAAGAGAAAACTGCAGCACAGGAGCCCAGAATGGTAAAAAATTTTTTTATTTTGCTGCAGATCTCCCTGCCAGAATGATTTTTTTCAGGTTTTAGGGTCTGAAAGAGTGGAAAAAAATTGCACCGCTTTTAGACCCTAAAATCTGGAAAGAATCAGAACGGCAAGGAGGTTAAAGAAGAATAAGAAAAGTTTTGCAATAAAAATTGGTTTTTGAGCATTATTTGCCAGTTTTTTAAATGGACCAAAAGTTTGACAACTCCAGTCAAAATGCATCTGGGTATCTGTTTTATTGACAATTGTGATCAAAGGCAGGACTACCATTACAATCCCATATGAAGTTTCAGGACCCCATATAAAGAGAACCTCATAACCCCGCTTTTGGCAGCATCCGTAGTAACATTTAGGACAACCAACCTGTCCCTGGGCAATATACCGGTGCATATTTGTGGCCACATTCAGAGGTAAGGCACAAAGGTACAGTTGCTAGAACAAAAAGTTATTCAGCAGCAGGAATTGCCAAGGAGAAGAAATATTCTTTAATCATTATTTTATACAAATTGCCCACATTTCATAAAAAAAAAAAAAAAAAAAAAAAAAAGAAAATCGACATTTTTCTTTTTTCACAAACAGTGAGGCCGGTTTCATATCATAAACCAGCGTTAGTGGTGTGGTGCATTGCACCCGACGGATTGCAACATCAAAAACAGGATTTCAGGGAACACCGCGCTATTGTGTGGTGTTCCCTGTCTGTCCACCAGCAAAGCAGGGAGTGACACCTGCATGACGCGCGCTTGCTGTCACTTCCTGCTTCGGGTATGCAGAAGTGTATTGTTTCAATTTTTTTAAAATATATGCATTGCCATAGACTAACATGACTTCCGGGCTGATTCAGATCGCCGCGACTCGACGCAGAAGCCATGCTGTAACATAGCTCTTGACCTGTGTCGGGGATGCAGGGAAACGTCAATTCCGTCGCAGTCACATCGTAATGTCACAGTATGAAAGTCTCCATAGACTTTCATTGCACGGCCGTGGGATGTGGTAAAAATACCGCACCGCCTCGGTGTGAAAGAGCCCTGAAAATTATCTATAGGAACATTTGAAGTGCAGACACTTAAACAGGTTATTATTAATAGAAAACAAAATACACTTTTGTTGAAATCAATACAGTCCATTTAGTTTACTTAGTCAATACGGTTCATTTAGTTTACCTAGTTTATTTATTTATTTTTTTGTGTGGATATTAAACATCCATTCAACAGTGTTCCTATCAGACAGAAGCTCCTTCACTCTGCTGCCAGTCAAGAGTTTACAGCTAACTACTCATATAATAAGTCTGTACGCCAGAAAGAGTACTGTTACCATGGTATACTGACTTTCTGGACATTCTTAGCTGGCAATTACAAGAAGGAGTACTCGTGTTTTTTTGCATTCCTAGCTGGCTGCAAATTAAAGTGGAAAATTTATTTTTAGTAACATCAAACCTCAAAAAATAGTCATTGGCATCTAAAAGGACCCCATAGCAGTGCTCTATAATGAGAAATAGCTCTAGAGCTTCAAGAGTGATCAAATCCAGCTGGATGACTTCTAGACCATCCTTACTGACCCAGTTTCTTTGCCTGATGTTAGTGGTATGTATACCAGTCACTGGCTTTTTACCCCCATAAATAACTTGAAGTCAATGGAGAAGTTTTCCATGTACAAGAATGCTACACTGAAAAACCCTGCAAAATTTGGCCTTTTCTAAGGCCTCGTTCCCATCATCAGACGCAGAATCGCAGATGGCCATGCAATGGGAACGCAACCCGTACATTTGCACGCCATCTGCATTTGCATGCATTGCATTGCGCATTTTGGCACTGCACTGGTACAGAACGCATGCAGTGTGAGCAGACAGTGCATGATGAGGGCGTAACCTATTAGCCTCCAGCCCCAACATACTTCCCACGGACATTCCCCAAACCTATCTCAACCAATCAATATAACAAGGACACTAGACTGTGATATAACGTGGAAAAATAAAGGCCAAAGCAGCCCTTAGACTTTATTGCTTAACTTAACAATAGTGCAAAAAACATCATATATATAGAAATGGGGGGAGGGATCCGGAGGTACAACATGAAACATTTTCAACGTGAAGGAATGCAGCTCTTAGCACCGCCCCCAGCCGCAAATGCCAGCTCAGGGACAGCTGCATTCCACCCAACACAGCCATCTATCTGAAGACGTTGACCTTCTTCAGAGGTATAAGCACCAAGGCGAAACCCCACCTCCCAGTTCTTGACAACCTTCAGATATCGTACCCTCTCGAGCAGCAATGACAAAGAAACAAGCAAAAATAAAGCAAACAACTTATCTAGGGAGGGAAAAAAGTTAAGGATAAACCTCTAATTCCTCCAATTCTCAATTCTAGTTAGGAATTGACCAAGCTGGGGCCCCTAGTTCAAGGGGCAGTGCAACCGTGCTGAAGCATAATTGTAAAGCGAAAAATAATTGGTTTAGAGCACTGTAGATAATCAATCACTTTATTAATAGGAAAAATTCGATGAGATAAGGTAGTTTCTTAGCATGCAAAAAGTACAAAATTACAGTAAAATTATTAAAAAGCCTCAGCCTATCAAAGCTGTCACTAAAATAATGGCTGCTATTCAGAGTACAGTGGCCACTGTATACACTCAGACCATCCTGTTCTCACACAACTCACACACATGCTACCTAGGCCGGGCCAGTTTCACTAAAGGGGATGTAAAACCTCCCAAAAAATGTTCTCATAAATCCTTTATATTTCCCACGGGTTCATGGATTATAATCTGCGTGAGCAAATGGAAGAAGACACTGATTCCTGAGATCACAGGTAAGGCACATGTCCACGTACAGAGCTATGGGCAGATTGTAAAAGCACATTTATTGCTAAGCTCGCAGTTCAGGATGCATTGTCACAAAGACAGCGTACAGCGATAGCCAAGCAGCACATGGGGCACATCTGAGGAGCGGGGGAAGCCAACTGCAGCAGACAGTATACAGCAATATGTAGCATATGCAGAAATGAAACAGGAAGGCTCTCACCCAATCCGCTTCCAAACCGAGATGTCCCCAAATATCAATGTCCATATAGCTCCGTTATCTGTGGACCTCAAGGCCAGCCCATATGGATCCAGGATGTGTACAAGCGGATTCCAGCCAGTTCAGTCGGCGATTCAAAGACGCCAAGCACGGTATTCCATGTGTGTTGCAGTTAGTCAGCCGCCATGACAGCACGTAGGCCACGCCCCCCTACGCGGTTCAAGTCAAGGGCAGACGTTTCTTCAGGGTGTGGCTGACCTTGTCCCGGCTCTGCCTGCAGGCATGGAGGCAAGTTTAGCCCCATCATAGGTGCCCTCCCCAGGTCCTCTGGCCTAGTCCAGGCTCTGCTGTCTATGCACTTCTGATGTTCGTGCATGTCTGCCTCCCGCACGCATTGCCGAAATACGGACAGCAACGCGTGTAATGTGAACGGGGCCTTAGACTGAAGAGTGAAGCACCCAAAGAGGTCTCGTATTTTGCCAAACACAAGCTTGACAAAAGCTTGCAGCCTTTTTTTTTTTTTGCCACAAAATTGATTTTGAGTGAAATGTTGCTTTTTCTTTACCCAGGAAATAAAAAAGAATTTTCCCAGAGCAGATAATCAGATGAAACTAACAAGACCGATGACAAAAATGCTGGTGTTTGCAGAGCAACAAAGAGAAAACCAGTCTGAGCAGGACAAGATTAAAATGAGTATAATGTGTTAACAGGTATCACTCAGATTAGCTTCATCATCTGTCATCATGACTGTTTAGACGAGGGCTCCTCAACTCTGGTCTTTCCCGTTCCCATCACAGCAACTTCTGAGACACTGGCCTCAATTCACAGAGCTTTATCAAACACTTTATCAAACGTTTGATATTTTTCTTCATGGGTAAAATCTGATTTTGAATTCACGAAGGTGTTATAGATTTATTGATCATTTCATCGATAAAACATTCGATAAATCTATAACACCTTAGTGAATTAAAAACTAGATTTTACCCATGAGGTAAATTATCAAACGTTTGATAAAGTGTTTGATAAAGCTCCGTGAATTGAGGCTACTGCCACCAGCTGCTGAGACTATGGCAGTCCCACCCCCCATACTACCTACATATCCAGACTATGCCAGGCCATCCAGTATGTCTATATGGCATTCTAGTAACTGGAAGGCTTTTTCATGATGAAGACTGGCAGCCTTCTCTGGATCATGGTTAGGGTTAAACAGAAAAGCCAAATACCAATTTTGTCATAATACGTCATTCCACAGCCAAATACTGAATTTAGTGTTCAGATGTTCATGTTCCGAAGGCATATGCTATTGAAGTCAATGCGGCCAATAGTTCTGCCGATGCAAAAGTTGGTTTCGGAAACAAGAATTTTCAGCAAACATGGCTTTAACACAACGCTAGGAAAGTGAAGATTGGCCTCTGAAACAAGAATTTTCAGCAAACAGTGACACCAACTAGATGGCCGCAAGGGAATTCACCAGTCCTCAGAGGCCACGTTAGAATGGCAGAATGAGCGGTTTTCCACATGGAACAGGGGTCCAGGGGAACAGGGCAATCATGTGAAAATACGCTCGTTCTGACACTTCAGTGGGGCCCCGGGGACCAGGGTATCCCCAGCGCCGTTTTGTTGACATCACTATGCAATTTTCTTTTAGAAGCCGATTTCCACTTTCCTAGCCATAGTGTTAACACTGAAAATTCTTGTTTCAGAAGCTAATTTTTGCATCAGCAGAGCGGAATGCGGTACTTAGTGCAATTTCGGGTTTTTTTTGTGATTTTACTTGGAACAGATGAATTTCGGAAGCAAAAATTGGAACTCAGAACTGTTCCAATTCCAGAGTGCACCTGTGTGTAATCTAATGTCAGTACAAATACAGCTGCTCTGTGAGGGCCTCAGAGGTTGTCTAAGAGAATATTGGGAGCAACAACACCGTGAAGTCCAAAAAACACACCAGACAGGTCAGGAATAAAGTTATTGAGAAATTTCAAGCAGGCTTAGGCAACAAAAAGATTTCCAAAGCCTTGAACATGGGAAGATGGATGGAGCCAAATACAGGGCAATCTTGGAAGAAAACCTCTTAGAGACTGCAAAAGACTTGAGACTGGGGCGGAGGTTCACCTTCCAGCAGGACAACGACCCTAAACATAAAGCCAGGGCAACAATGGAATGGTTTAATACAAAACATATCTATGTTTTAGAATGGCCCAGTCAAAGTCCAGATCTAAATCCAATCGAGAATCTGTGGCAAGATCTGAAAACTGCTGTTCACAAACGCTGTCCATCTAATCTGACTGAGCTGAAGCTGTTTTGCAAAGAAGAATGGGCAAGGATTTCAGTCTCTAGATGTGCAAAGCTGGTAGAGACATACCCTAAAAGACTGGCAGCTGTAATTGCAGCAAAAGGTGGTTTTACAAAGTATTAACTCAGGGGGCCGAATAATTACGCACACCCCACTTTGCAGTTATTTATTTGCAATAAATGTTTGGAATGATGTATGATTTTCAATCCACTTCTCACATGTGCACCCCTTTGTGTTGGTCTTTTACGTGGAATTCCAATATAATTGATGCATGTTTGTGGCAGTAATGTGACAAAATGTGGAAAACTTCAAGGGGGCCGAATACTTTTGCAACCCACTGTAGTTCAGAGGCCTTCTTGACAGAAAAAGCATAATCTCATTCTCCAAATGTCATGCTATTATTATTAGTAATTTAAAGTGCCAGCATATTATATGACACTGTGCAATAATTTATTTAAAGAGAACCTGAACTGAAAATAAAAAGTCAAAATAACCATACACATGACATACTTACCTCTCATGTAGTCTACTCCTCAATCTCTTTTTCCTCTCCCGCGTCCTGTTTGTCCACTGTGATCAATGGAATTCTCCGTCCTCCATTTTAAAAATGGCCATTATCCCTTAACAGCTTCCTGGTCAGCACACTGTTAAACTGTACTAAAACCCACTTGAGCCATAGGGAAACATGGACATTACCTTGCAAATTCAGTTGTAACTGACAGCTGCTGATATATAACTGACAGCAACTGGTATACTTCACTTCTGACAAAATATTATCACAACTGGAAAGGATCACTGTAAGAAGAAAATGGTGAGCTTCTGAGAGGAACTGACGGCAAGGTTAGTATGTAATAATGATTTGCAGGTGTATCATGTGTTTACTTTAAATAATATTGCTCAGTTCAGGTTCCCTTTAAAGGACATCAGAGGTGACATGTGACATGATGAGGTAGACATGTGTATGTACTGTAGCAAGCACAGGAATAACTTGTTCCTTTTTTTCTTTCTCTGCCTGAAACAGTTAAATATCAGGTATGCAAGTGACAGTTTCAGTCGAGGTCGGGACCGGGTTAGAGTGAGTCACACTATAGCATAACCCTCACTGATAAGTAATTACAGCCATAAACACTTTCCTGTCAGTAAAGGGCTTCTGAAAGCTGGAAAGAGATAAAAAGTGTCAATAATTCATAGATTTGAGCTCTGGCATACTTCAATGAAGGTGTCATTGAGCAGAGACAATGAAACAGTACAAACTTAAAAACTAGATTTAAATATAAAATAAAACTGTGGGATATCTAAAAAAAGTCATTTTTAGGAGAAGGAGAATAGATACAATTGTTTTTCTCACCAGTTTATTTTCACCTCGGATGTCCTTTAAGGGAGTAAAGACAAAATACAAGTGAAACAATCAGAATAGCATGCCACTGAAGGTAGGAGACTTTGCCCCATCAGGCTTATAATCTAAAGAGGTGGGGGAACACAGCAAACAGATGAGGTGAAGAGGACCTGCTTGCATACCTTACCTATGAAATAGCAGCCGGGAGATTTGGGCACAGGATACAGCCGACATACGGCTCACCCTGCTCCTGCACAAGTCCCAGCAGTGTGAATTACTATTTCCCCTCCAGGCCGCCATGGATGGTGGGGAATGATGCAATTTGGCTTCCAGCGATTGCTGGCGGCCGAATTACTGTGTTTTTAAAGTAATTTGAACTCTGTCTTTTCACAGATCCCAAATTTCCAAATTACTGAGCGGTGGCGCCGGCTGCACCCAAATCTCCTCTGCTGTTTCAACAGCGCTCAGACCTGCTTACCATGCTTACAAGCTAATAGAGCAAAAAAAAAACCCCAACATTATCAGTGTCCACCAGGCTTGCGGTTTAAATGGTGGAAAGGATACAGTAGGAGGGAAGAGGACCTGTCCCATCAGGCTTACAATGTAAGAAGTGGGGGAACACAGGATACAGTAGGAGGGAAGAGGACCTGTCCCATCAGGCTTACAATGTAAGAAGTGGGGGAACACAGGATACAGTAGGAGGGAAGAGGACATGTCCCATCAGGCTTACAATGTAAGAGAAGGGGGAACACAGGATACAGTAGGAGGGAAGAGGACCTGTCCCATCAGGTTACAATGTAAGAGAAGGGGGAACACAGGATACAGTAGGAGGGAAGAGGACCTGTCCCAACAGGCTTACAATCTAAGAAGTGGGGGAACACAGGATACAGTAGAGGGGAAGAGGACCTGTCCCATCAGGCTTACAATCTAAGAGGTGAGGGGACACCGGATACAGTAGAGGGGAAGAGGACCTGTCCCATCATCAGGCTTACAATCTAAGAGGTGAGGGGACACAGGATACAGTAGAGGGGAAGAGGACCTGTCCCATCATCAGGCTTACAATCTAAGAGGTGAGGGGACACCGGATACAGTAGAGGGGAAGAGGACCTGTCCCATCAGGCTTACAATCTAAGAGGTGAGGGGACACAGGATACAGTAGGAGGGAAGAGGACCTGTCCCATCAGGCTTACAATCTAAGAAGTGAGGGAACACAGGATACAGTAAGAGGGAAGAGGACCTGTCCCAACAGGCTTACAATCTAAGAGGTGATGGAACACAGGATACAGTAGGAGGGAAGAGGACCTGTCCCATCAGGCTTACAATCTAAGAGGTGAGGGAACACAGGATACAGTAGGAGGGAAGAGGACCTGTCCCAACAGGCTTACAATCTAAGAGGTGATGGAACACAGGATACAGTAGGAGGGAAGAGGACCTGTCCCATCAGGCTTACAATCTAAGAGGTGAGGGAACACAGGATACAGTAGGAGGGAAGAGGACCTGTCCCATCAGGCTTACAATCTAAGAAGTGGGGGAACACAGGATACAGTAGGAGGGAAGAGGACCTGTCCCATCAGGCTTACAATCTAAGAAGTGGGGGAACACAGGATACAGTAGGAGGGAAGAGGACCTGTCCCATCAGGCTTACAATCTAAGAAGTGGGGTAACACAGGATACAGTAGAGGGGAAGAGGACCTGTCCCATCATCAGGCTTACAATCTAAGAGGTGAGGGGACACCGGATACAGTAGAGGGGAAGAGGACCTGTCCCATCATCAGGCTTACAATCTAAGAGGTGAGGGGACACAGGATACAGTAGGAAAGAAGAGGACCTGTCCCATCAGGCTTACAATCTAAGAGGTGAGAGAACACAGGATACAGTAGGAGGGAAGAGGACCTGTCCCATCAGGCTTACAATCTAAGAAGTGAGGGAACACAGGATACAGTAAGAGGGAAGAGGACCTGTCCCAACAGGCTTACAATCTAAGAGGTGATGGAACACAGGATACAGTAGGAGGGAAGAGGACCTGTCCCATCAGGCTTACAATCTAAGAGGTGAGGGAACACAGGATACAGTAGGAGGGAAGAGGACCTGTCCCAACAGGCTTACAATCTAAGAGGTGATGGAACACAGGATACAGTAGGAGGGAAGAGGACCTGTCCCATCAGGCTTACAATCTAAGAGGTGAGGGAACACAGGATACAGTAGAAGGGAAGAGGACCTGTCCCATCAGGCTTACAATCTAAGAAGTGGGGGAACACAGGATACAGTAGGAGGGAAGAGGACCTGTCCCATCAGGCTTACAATCTAAGAAGTGGGGGAACACAGGATACAGTAGGAGGGAAGAGGACCTATCCCATCATCAGGCTTACAATCTAAGAGGTGAAGGGACACCGGATACAGTAGAGGGGAAGAGGACCTGTCCCATCAGGCTTACAATCTAAGAGGTGAAGGGACACAGGATACAGTAGGAGGGAAGAGGATCTGTCCCATCAGGCTTACAATCTAAGAGGTGAGGGGACCCAGGATACAGTAGGAGGGAAGAGGACCTGTCCCATCAGGCTTACAATCTAAGAGGTGAGAGAACACAGGATACAGTAGGAGGGAAGAGGACCTGTCCCATGAGGCTTACAATCTAAGAAGTGAGGGAACACAGGATACAGTAGGAGGGAAGAGGACCTGTCCCATCAGGCTTACAATCTAAGAGGTGAGGGAACACAGGATACAGTAGGAGGGAAGAGGACCTGTCCCATCAGGCTTACAATGTAAGAAGTGGGGGAACACAGGATACAGTAGGAGGGAAGAGGACATGTCCCATCAGGCTTACAATCTAAGAAGTGGGAGAACACAGGATACAGTAGGAGGGAAGAGGACCTGTCCCATCAGGCTTACAATGTAAGAAGTGGGGGAACACAGGATACAGTAGGAGGGAAGAGGACCTGTCCCATCAGGCTTACAATGTAAGAAGTGGGGGAACACAGGATACAGTAGGAGGGAAGAGGACCTGTCCCATCAGGCTTACAATCTAAGAGGTGAAGGGACACCGGATACAGTAGAGGGGAAGAGGACCTGTCCCATGATCAGGCTTACAATCTAAGAGGTGAGGGGACACAGGATACAGTAGGAAAGAAGAGGACCTGTCCCATCAGGCTTACAATCTAAGAGGTGAGAGAACACAGGATACAGTAGGAGGGAAGAGGACCTGTCCCATCAGGCTTACAATCTAAGAAGTGAGGGAACACAGGATACAGTAGGAGGGAAGAGGACCTGTCCCAACAGGCTTACAATCTAAGAGGTGATGGAACACAGGATACAGTAGGAGGGAAGAGGACCTGTCCCATCAGGCTTACAATCTAAGAGGTGAGGGAACACAGGATACAGTAGGAGGGAAGAGGACCTGTCCCATCAGGCTTACAATCTAAGAAGTGGGGGAACACAGGATACAGTAGGAGGGAAGAGGACCTGTCCCATCAGGCTTACAATCTAAGAAGTGGGGGAACACAGGATACAGTAGGATGGAAGAGGACCTGTCCCATCAGGCTTACAATCTAAGAAGTGGGGGAACACAGGATACAGTAGGAGGGAAGAGGACCTGTCCCATCAGGCTTACAATCTAAGAAGTGGGGGAACACAGGATACAGTAGGAGGGAAGAGGACCTGTCCCATCAGGCTTACAATCTAAGAGGTGGGGGGACACAGGATACAGTAGGAGGGAAGAGGACCTGTCCCATCAGGCTTACAATCTAAGAGGTGAGGGAACACAGGATACAGTAGGAGGGAAGAGGACCTGTCCCATCAGGCTTACAATCTAAGAGGTGAGGGGACACAGGATACAGTAGAGGGGAAGAGGACCTGTCCCAACAGGCTTACAATCTAAGAGGTGATGGAACACAGGATACAGTAGGAGGGAAGAGGACCTGTCCCATCAGGCTTACAATCTAAGAGGTGAGGGAACACAGGATACAGTAGGAGGGAAGAGGACCTGTCCCATCAGGCTTACAATCTAAGAAGTGGGGGAACACAGGATACAGTAGGAGGGAAGAGGACCTGTCCCATCAGGCTTACAATCTAAGAAGTGGGGGAACACAGGATACAGTAGGAGGGAAGAGGACCTGTCCCATCAGGCTTACAATCTAAGAAGTGGGGGAACACAGGATACAGTAGGAGGGAAGAGGACCTGTCCCATCAGGCTTACAATCTAAGAAGTGGGGGAACACAGGATACAGTAGGAGGGAAGAGGACCTGTCCCATCAGGCTTACAATCTAAGAGGTGGGGGGACACAGGATACAGTAGGAGGGAAGAGGACCTGTCCCATCAGGCTTACAATCTAAGAGGTGAGGGAACACAGGATACAGTAGGAGGGAAGAGGACCTGTCCCATCAGGCTTACAATCTAAGAGGTGAAGGGACACCGGATACAGTAGAGGGGAAGAGGACCTGTCCCATGATCAGGCTTACAATCTAAGAGGTGAGGAAACACAGGATACAGTAGTAAAGAAGAGGACCTGTCCCATCAGGCTTACAATCTAAGAGGTGAGGCGACACAGGATACATTAGGAGGGAAGAGGACCTGTCCCATCAGGCTTACAATCTAAGAGATGAGGGAACACAGGATACAGTAGGAGAGAAGAGGACCTGTTCCATCAGGCTTACAATCTAAGAAGTGGGGGGACACGGGAGAGAGTAGGAGGGAAGAGGACCTGTCCCATCAGGCTTACAATCTAAGTGTAACGATCGGTGTAACACAGAGAGAATCTGATTATTGGTGATCTGCAGTATCACCAAAAATACAGATATATACCTGATTATTGATGATCTGCAGAATCACCGATAATACAGATATATCACTAACCTCTGGACACCTGAGTGATATGAGTGTTTGGTGCAACAGTAATACTTTGAGGAAAGCACCTGGAGAGCAGGTACAAAGGCAGTAAGGAATACTGCACTAGAGAACCAGGACCTTCCAGTAGCCTGAGAATCTCCCGGGGGGAGGAGTCAGGCTGGGAGAAGAAAGGACCAGAGAGTGAGTGACACCAATGGGTGGATGTCACTGACTGATCTGGGAACTATCTCTAAACTGGGGAGATAGCTCTCGAGGTCGGGCAAGCCAGGTCGGCAACACACAGTCAGATAAAGTACAAAGACAGGAGGCTGATTCGGTAATCCTAAAGCACGCAGGGTTTGGCAACAGAGAATCAGATTAGCGAAGTACCAAATCAGTGATCAGAAGATTGGTCAGGAAAGCAGAAGGTCATAACAGATAATATACAATGCCTAGTCTTGGGTGTGAGCTCCGTGATCATCAACACCCTGGAACTAGTCTGACATATAACAGGATGGTTACACAAATCCCTAGTCTTGGGTGTGAGCTCCGTGATCATCAACACCCTGGAACTAGTCTGACATATAACAGGATTGTAACACAAATCCCTAGTCTTGGGTGTGAGCTCCGTGATCATCAACACCCTGGAAATAGTCTGAAGTGTAACATAATGGTAAATACAGATTCTGACAAAAGGTCTGAGTGCTTCCACGTAGTGATCGCAACGGCAGACAACCAATGAATGACTAGCACCCAGTATATATAGCATAGCGCTCTCCAGCGCCTCCCCTAAGTGCTGGACCAATGGGAACTGGTACAAGCATCAGCTGACCGGCCTGGTCAGCTGATTCCCTTCTGGCTGTCATAAAAGTTCTGCCTCTCGCGCGTCCTTCTGAACCTGTGTGGACTATCAGTCCCAGCCACACCAGACACATGTTGTGTACCACCAGCTGCGCCGGACGCGGAACCAGCCGCACCGCTATCAGGGCATGCGGCGGTTTCTCCGCGTTCGGCCATACTAACAGATGTAGGCCTACGCGTGCAAACCGCCACGTTAGACGCGGAATCAGCCGCCTTGTTCTGAGCACATGCGGCGGCTTTTCCGCGTTTTCTCACACTAAGAAGTGGGGGAACACAGGATACAGTAGGAGGGAAGAGGACCTGTCCCATCATCAGGCTTACAATCTAAGAGGTGAGGGGACACCGGATACAGTAGAGGGGAAGAGGACCTGTCCCATCATCAGGCTTACAATCTAAGAGGTGAGGGAACACGGGATACAGTAGGAAAGAAGAGGACCTGTCCCATCAGGCTTACAATCTAAGAGATGAGGAACACAAGTTACTATAAGAAGGGAAGAGGACCATGTCCCATTTGACTTAACTAGTTACTGCACCATGTAAAGCTTATCTACATTCTGCAGGATTTCATCTGAAGTCCCAGGGATGTAAATATTCGTTTACCATCACAACCGCCAATGTGCAGCCTCTTGCGTGCGTTCTTGTTGCCCCTTAGTGCACAGATCAGTGGATGGGAACAGAGCTGGTCACCCTGGTGATGCCGTCGTGTGCTGGTTGGTCAATATGGTGATGTCACCCTGTGCTGGCTGGTCACCCTGGCAATGCTGTTCTGTGCTGGCTGGTCACCCTGGTGATGTTGTTTTGTGCTGGCTGGTCACCCTGGCAATGCTGTTATGTGCTGGCTGGTCACCCTGGCAATGCTGTTCTGTGCTGGCTGGTCACCCTGGTGATGTCGTCCTGTGCTGGCTGGTCGCCCTGGCGATGTCATCCTGTGCTGGCTGGTCACCCTGGTGATGTCATCCTGTGCTGGCTGGTCACCCTGGCAATGCCATTCTGTGCTGGCTGGTCACCCTGGTGATGTCGTCCTGTGCTGGCTGGTCACCCTGATGATGTTGTCCTGTGCTGGCTGGTCACCTTGGCGATATTGTTCTGTGCTGGCTGGTCACCTTGACGATATTGTTCTGTGCTGGCTAGTTACCCTGGTGATGTCGTCCTGTGCTAGCTGGTCACCGTGGTGATGTCGTCCTGTGCTGGCTGGTCACCCTGGTGATGTCATCCTGTGCTGGCTGGTCACCCTGGCAATGCCGTCCTGTGCTGGCTGGTCACCCTGGCAATCAGGGCCCGGCTGAGGCATAGGCTGGAGAGCCTCCAGCCTCAGGGCGCCGTGTAGGAGGGGGCGCAGAATTCATTCAGCTGTCATTCCTAATTGTGTATGAAGCAGAAAGAAATAAGAAAAGGGGATACATAGCAGTGACTGCAAGCCAGATAACTAGATATTAAGGTGTTGGGGAGGTTGTGGGCCCTGTGGCACCTCTTAGTCTAATAGCAATCAGTGTGTGACGGCTGGGGTGGTAGGGATGGAGGGGCGCACTTTGGTGTCTCAGCCTTGCGTGCTGGAGGACCTTGTCCCTGCTCTGCTGGCAATGCTGTTCTGTGCTGGCTGGTCACCCTGGTGATGCTGTCCTGTCCTGGCTGGTCACCCTGGCAATGCTGTTCTGTGCTGGCTGGTCACCCTGGTGATGCCGTCCTGTGATGGCTGGTCACCCTGGCAATGTTGTTCTGTCCTGGCTGGTCACCCTGGCTATGCCGTCCTGTGCTGGCCGGTCACCCTGGCATTGACGTTCTGTGCTGGCTGGTCACCCTGGCGATGTCGTCCTGTGCTCGCTGGTCACCCTGGTGATGTCATCCTATGCTGGCTGGTCACCCTGGCAATGCCATTCTGTGCTGGCTGGTCACCCTGGCGATGTCGTCCTGTGCTGGCTGGTTACCCTGGCGATGTCACCCTGTGCTGGCTGGTCACCCTGGTGATGTGGTCTTGTGCTGGCTGGTCACCCTGGCGATGCCATTCTGTGCTGGCTGGTCACCCTGGTGATTTCGTTTTGTGCTGGCTGGTCACACTGGCGATGTCGTCCTGTGCTGGCTGGTCATCCTGGTGATGTCATCCTGTGCTGGCTGGTCACCCTGACCATGTCGTCCTGTGCTGGCTGGTCACCCTGGCGATGCCATTCTGCGCTGGCTGGTCACCCTGGCGATGTCATCCCGTGCTGGCTGGTCACCCTGGCAATGCCATTCTGTGCTGGCTGGTCACCCTGGTGATGCCATTCTGTGCTGGCTGGTCACCCTGGCGATGTCGTCCTGTGCTGGCTGGTCACCCAGGAGATGCCGTCCTTTGCTGGCTGGTCACCCTGGCGATGTCGTCCTGTGCTGCCTGGTCACCCTGGTGATGTCATCCTGTGCTGGCTGGTCACCCTGGCAATGCCATTCTGTGCTGGCTGGTCACCCTGGCAATGTCGCCCTGTGCTGGCTGGTCACCCTGGCAATGCCATTCTGTGCTGGCTGGTCACCCTGGCAATGTCGTCCTGTGCTGGCTGGTCAACCTTGCAATGCCATTCTCTGCTGGCTGGTCACCCTGGCGATGTCATCCTGAGCTGGCTGTTCACCCTGGTGATGTCGTCCTGTGCTGGCTGGTCACCCTGGCAATGCCATTCTGTGCTGGCTGGTCACCCTGGCGATGTCATCCTGTGCTGGCTGGTCACCTTGATAAGTCGTCCTCTGCTTGCTGGTCACCCTGATGATGTCGTCCTGTGCTGGCTGGTCACCCTGGCGATGTCATCCTGTGCTGGCTGGTCACCTTGATAAGTCGTCCTCTGCTTGCTGGTCACCCTGATGATGTCGTCCTGTGCTGGCTGGTCACCCTGACGATGTCGTCCTGTACTGGCTGGTCACCCAGGCTATGCCATTATTTGTTGGCTGGTCACCCTGGCGATGTCGTCCTGTGCTGGCTTGTCACCCTGGTGATGTCGTCTTGTGCTGGCTGATCACCCTGGTGATGCCGTCCTGTGCTGGCTAGTCACCCTGGCAATGACGTTCTGTGCTGGCTGGTCACCCTGGCGATGTTGTCCTGTGCTGGCTGGTCACCCTGGTGATGTCATCCTGTGCTGGCTGGTCACCCTGGCAATGCCATTCTGTGCTGGCTGGTCACCCTGGCAATGTCGCCCTGTGCTGGCTGGTCACCCTGGCAATGCCATTCTGTGCTGGCTGGTCACCCTGGCAATGTCGTCCTGTGCTGGATAGTCAACCTGGCAATGCCATTCTCTGCTGGCTGGTCGCCCTGGCGATGTCGTCCTGAGCTGGCTGTTCACCCTGGTGATGTCGTCCTGAGCTGGCTGGTTACCCTGATGATGTCGTCCTGTGCTGGCTGGTCACCCTGGCAATGCCATTCTGTGCTGGCTGGTCACCCTGGCGATGTCATCCTGTGCTGGCTGGTCACCCTGATAAGTCGTCCTCTACTTGCTGGTCACCCTGATGATGTCGTCCTGTGCTGGCTGGTCACCCTGATGATGTTGTCCTGTGCTGGCTGGTCACCCAGGCTATGCCATTATTTGCTGGCTGGTCACCCTGGCGATGTCGTCCTGTGCTGGCTTGTCACCCTGGTGATGTCGTCTTGTGCTGGCTGATCACCCTGGTGATGCCGTCCTGTGCTGGCTGGTCACCCTGGTGATTTCGTTTTGTGCTGGCTGGTCACTCTGGTGATGTTGTTCTGTGCTGGCTGGTCACCCTGGCAATGCCGTCCTGTGCTGGCTGGTCACCCTGGTGATGTCGTTTTGTGCAGGCTGGTCACCCTGGTGATGCCATCTTGTGCTGCCTGGTCACCCTGGTGATGTTATCCTGTGCAGGCTGGTCACGCTGGTGATGCCATCTTGTGCTGGCTGGTCACCCTGGTCATGTCGTCCTGTGCTGGCTGGTCACCCTGGCAATGCCGTCCTGTGCTGGCTGGTCACCCTGGCAATGCCGTCCTGTGCTGGCTGGTCACCCTGGTGATGTCGTCCTGTGCTGTGTGGTCATCCTGGTGATGTCGTCCTGTGCTTGCTGGTCACCCTGGTGATGTCGTCCTGTGCTTGCTAGTTACACTGGCGATGTCGTCTTGTGCTGGCTGGTCACCCTGGCGATGTCGTCCTGTGCTGGCTGGTCACCCTGGCGATGTCGTCCTGTGCTGACTGGTCACCCTGGCGATGTCGTCCTGTGCTGGCTGGTCACCCTGGTGATGTTGTCCTGTGCTGGCTGGTCACCCTGGCGATATTGTTGTCTGCTTGCTGGTCACCCTGGTGATGTCGTCATGTGCTGGCTGGTCACCCTGGTGATGTTGTCCTGTGCTGGCTGGTCACCCTGGCGATGTCATCCTGTGCTGGCTGGTCACCCTGGCAATGCCGTCCTGTGCTGGCTGGTCACCCTGGCAATGCTGTTCTGTGCTGGCTGGTCACCCTGGCGATGCCGTCCTGTGTTGGCTGGTCACCCTGGCAATGACGTTCTGTGCTGGCTGGTCACCCTGGCGATGTCGTCCTGTGCTGGCTGGTCACCCTGGTGATGTCATCCTGTGCTGGCTGGTCACTCTGGCAATGCCATTCTGTGCTGGCTGGTCACCCTGGCAATGTCGCCCTGTGCTGGCTGGTCACCCTGGCAATGCCATTCTGTGCTGGCTGGTCACCCTGGCAATGTCGTCCTGTGCTGGCTGGTCAACCTGGCAATGCCATTCTCTGCTGGCTGGTCACCCTGGCGATGTCGTCCTGAGCTGGCTGTTCACCCTGATGATGTCGTCCTGTGCTGGCTGGTCACCCTGGCAATGCCATTCTGTGCTGGCTGGTCACCTTGATAAGTCGTCCTCTGCTTGCTGGTCACCCTGATGATGTCGTCCTGTGCTGGCTGGTCACCCTGACGATGTCGTCCTGTACTGGCTGGTCACCCAGGCTATGCCATTATTTGCTGGCTGGTCACCCTGGCGATGTCGTCCTGTGCTGGCTTGTCACCCTGGTGATGTCGTCTTGTGCTGGCTGATCACCCTGGTGATGCCGTCCTGTGCTGGCTGGTCACCCTGGCAATGATGTTCTGTGCTGGCTGGTCACCCTGGCGATGTCGTCCTGTGCTGGCTGGTCACCCTGGTGATGTCATCCTGTGCTGGCTGGTCACCCTGGCAATGCCATTCTGTGCTGGCTGGTCACCCTGGCAATGTCGCCCTGTGCTGGCTGGTCACCCTGGCAATGCCATTCTGTGCTGGCTGGTCACCCTGGCAATGTCGTCCTGTGCTGGCTGGTCAACCTTGCAATGCCATTCTCTGCTGGCTGGTCACCCTGGCGATGTCGTCCTGAGCTGGCTGTTCACCCTGGTGATGTCGTCCTGTGCTGGCTGGTTACCCTGATGATGTCGTCCTGTGCTGGCTGGTCACCCTGGCAATGCCATTCTGTGCTGGCTGGTCACCCTGGCGATGTCATCCTGTGCTGGCTGGTCACCTTGATAAGTCGTCCTCTGCTTGCTGGTCACCCTGATGATGTCGTCCTGTGCTGGCTGGTCACCCTGGCGATGTCATCCTGTGCTGGCTGGTCACCTTGATAAGTCGTCCTCTGCTTGGTGGTCACCCTGATGATGTCGTCCTGTGCTGGCTGGTCACCCTGACGATGTCGTCCTGTACTGGCTGGTCACCCAGGCTATGCCATTATTTGTTGGCTGGTCACCCTGGCGATGTCGTCCTGTGCTGGCTTGTCACCCTGGTGATGTCGTCTTGTGCTGGCTGATCACCCTGGTGATGCCGTCCTGTGCTGGCTGGTCACCCTGGCAATGACGTTCTGTGCTGGCTGGTCACCCTGGCGATGTTGTCCTGTGCTGGCTGGTCACCCTGGTGATGTCATCCTGTGCTGGCTGGTCACCCTGGCAATGCCATTCTGTGCTGGCTGGTCACCTTGGCAATGTCGCCCTGTGCTGGCTGGTCACCCTGGCAATGCCATTCTGTGCTGGCTGGTCACCCTGGCAATGTCGTCCTGTGCTGGATAGTCAACCTGGCAATGCCATTCTCTGCTGGCTGGTCGCCCTGGCGATGTCGTCCTGAGCTGGCTGTTCACCCTGGTGATGTCGTCCTGAGCTGGCTGGTTACCCTGATGATGTCGTCCTGTGCTGGCTGGTCACCCTGGCAATGCCATTCTGTGCTGGCTGGTCACCCTGGCGATGTCATCCTGTGCTGGCTGGTCACCCTGATAAGTCGTCCTCTACTTGCTGGTCACCCTGATGATGTCGTCCTGTGCTGGCTGGTCACCCTGATGATGTTGTCCTGTGCTGGCTGGTCACCCAGGCTATGCCATTATTTGCTGGCTGGTCACCCTGGCGATGTCGTCCTGTGCTGGCTTGTCACCCTGGTGATGTCGTCTTGTGCTGGCTGATCACCCTGGTGATGCCGTCCTGTGCTGGCTGGTCACCCTGGTGATTTCGTTTTGTGCTGGCTGGTCACTCTGGTGATGTTGTTCAGTGCTGGCTGGTCACCCTGGCAATGCCGTCCTGTGCTGGCTGGTCACCCTGGTGATGTCGTTTTGTGCAGGCTGGTCACCCTGGTGATGCCATCTTGTGCTGCCTGGTCACCCTGGTGATGTTGTCCTGTGCAGGCTGGTCACGCTGGTGATGCCATCTTGTGCTGGCTGGTCACCCTGGTCATGTCGTCCTGTGCTGGCTGGTCACCCTGGCAATGCCGTCCTGTGCTGGCTGGTCACCCTGGCAATGCCGTCCTGTGCTGGCTGGTCACCCTGGTGATGTCGTCCTGTGCTGTGTGGTCATCCTGGTGATGTCGTCCTGTGCTGGCTGGTCACCCTGGTGATGTCGTCCTGTGCTGGCTAGTTACACTGGCGATGTCGTCTTGTGCTGGCTGGTCACCCTGGCGATGTCGTCCTGTGCTGGCTGGTCACCCTGGCGATGTCGTCCTGTGCTGACTGGTCACCCTGGCGATGTCGTCCTGTGCTGGCTGGTCACCCTGGTGATGTTGTCCTGTGCTGGCTGGTCACCCTGGCGATATTGTTGTCTGCTTGCTGGTCACCCTGGTGATGTCGTCATGTGCTGGCTGGTCACCCTGGTGATGTTGTCCTGTGCTGGCTGGTCACCCTGGCGATGTCATCCTGTGCTGGCTGGTCACCCTGGCAATGCCGTCCTGTGCTGGCTGGTCACCCTGGCAATGCTGTTCTGTGCTGGCTGGTCACCCTGGCGATGCCGTCCTGTGCTGGCTGGTCACCCTGGCAATGCTGTTCTGTCCTGGCTGGTCACCCTGGCTATGCCGTCCTGTGCTGGCCGGTCACCATGGCATTGACGTTCTGTGCTGGCTGGTCACCCTGGCGATGTCGTCCTGTGCTCGCTGGTCACCCTGGTGATGTCATCCTATGCTGGCTGGTCACCCTGGCAATGCCATTCTGTGCTGGCTGGTCACCCTGGCGATGCCGTCCTGTGCTGGCTGGTCACCCTTGCAATGTTGTTCTGTCCTGGCTGGTCACCCTGGCTATGCCGTCCTGTGCTGGCCGGTCACCCTGGCATTGACGTTCTGTGCTGGCTGGTCACCCTGGCGATGTCGTCCTGTGCTCGCTGGTCACCCTGGTGATGTCATCCTATGCTGGCTGGTCACCCTGGCAATGCCATTCTGTGCTGGCTGGTCACCCTGGCGATGTCGTCCCGTGCTGGCTGGTTACCCTGGCGATGTCGCCCTGTGCTGGCTGGTCACCCTGGTGATGTGGTCTTGTGCTGGCTGGTCACCCTGGCGATGCCATTTGTGCTGGCTGGTCACCCTGGTGATTTCGTTTTGTGCTGGCTGGTCACACTGGCGATGTCGTCCTGTGCTGGCTGGTCATCCTGGTGATGTCATCCTGTGCTGGCTGATCACCCTGACCATGTCGTCCTGTGCTGGCTGGTCACCCTGGCGATGCCATTCTGCGCTGGCTGGTCACCCTGGCGATGTCATCCCGTGCTGGCTGGTCACCCTGGCAATGCCATTCTGTGCTGGCTGGTCACCCTGGTGATGCCATTCTGTGCTGGCTGGTCACTCTGGCGATGTCGTCCTGTGCTGGCTGGTCACCCTGGAGATGCCGTCCTTTGCTGGCTGGTCACCCTGGCGATGTCGTCCTGTGCTGGCTGGTCACCCTGGCGATGCCGTCTTGTGCTGGCTGGTCACCCTGGTAATGCTGTTCTGTGCTGGCTGGTCACCCTGGCGATGCCGTCCTGTGTTGGCTGGTCACCCTGGCAATGACGTTCTGTGCTGGCTGGTCACCCTGGCGATGTCGTCCTGTGCTGGCTGGTCACCCTGGTGATGTCATCCTGTGCTGGCTGGTCACCCTGGCAATGCCATTCTGTGCTGGCTGGTCACCCTGGCAATGTCGCCCTGTGCTGGCTGGTCACCCTGGCAATGCCATTCTGTGCTGGCTGGTCACCCTGGCAATGTCGTCCTGTGCTGGCTGGTCAACCTGGCAATGCCATTCTCTGCTGGCTGGTCACCCTGGCGATGTCGTCCTGAGATGGCTGTTCACCCTGGTGATGTCGTCCTGTGCTGGCTGGTTACCCTGATGATGTCGTCCTGTGCTGGCTGGTCACCCTGGCAATGCCATTCTGTGCTGGCTGGTCACCCTGGCGATGTCATCCTGTGCTGGCTGGTCACCTTGATAAGTCGTCCTCTGCTTGCTGGTCACCCTGATGATGTCGTCCTGTGCTGGCTGGTCACCCTGACGATGTCGTCCTGTACTGGCTGGTCACCCAGGCTATGCAATTATTTGCTGGCTGGTAACCCTGGCGATGTCGTCCTGTGCTGGCTTGTCACCCTGGTGATGTCGTCTTGTGCTGGCTGATCACCCTGGTGATGCCGTCCTGTGCTGGCTGGTCACCCTGGCAATGATGTTCTGTGCTGGCTGGTCACCCTGGCGATGTCGTCCTGTGCTGGCTGGTCACCCTGGTGATGTCATCCTGTGCTGGCTGGTCACCCTGGCAATGCCATTCTGTGCTGGCTGGTCACCCTGGCAATGTCGCCCTGTGCTGGCTGGTCACCCTGGCAATGCCATTCTGTGCTGGCTGGTCACCCTGGCAATGTCGTCCTGTGCTGGATAGTCAACCTGGCAATGCCATTCTCTGCTGGCTGGTCGCCCTGGCGATGTCGTCCTGAGCTGGCTGTTCACCCTGGTGATGTCGTCCTGTGCTGGCTGGTTACCCTGATGATGTCGTCCTGTGCTGGCTGGTCACCCTGGCAATGCCATTCTGTGCTGGCTGGTCACCCTGGTGATGTCATCCTGTGCTGGCTGGTCACCCTGGCAATGCCATTCTGTGCTGGCTGGTCACCCTGGCAATGTCGCCCTGTGCTGGCTGGTCACCCTGGCAATGCCATTCTGTGCTGGCTGGTCACCCTGGCAATGTCGTCCTGTGCTGGCTGGTCAACCTGGCAATGCCATTCTCTGCTGGCTGGTCACCCTGGCGATGTCGTCCTGAGCTGGCTGTTCACCCTGGTGATGTCGTCCTGTGCTGGCTGGTTACCCTGATGATGTCGTCCTGTGCTGGCTGGTCACCCTGGCAATGCCATTCTGTGCTGGCTGGTCACCCTGGCGATGTCATCCTGTGCTGGCTGGTCACCTTGATCAGTCGTCCTCTGCTTGCTGGTCACCCTGATGATGTTGTCCTGTGCTGGCTGGTCACCCTGACGATGTCGTCCTGTACTGGCTGGTCACCCAGGCTATGCCATTATTTGCTGGCTGGTCACCCTGGCGATGTCGTCCTGTGCTGGCTTGTCACCCTGGTGATGTCGTCTTGTGCTGGCTGATCACCCTGGTGATGCCGTCCTGTGCTGGCTGGTCACCTTGGCAATGATGTTCTGTGCTGGCTGGTCACCCTGGCGATGTCGTCCTGTGCTGGCTGGTCACCCTGGTGATGTCATCCTGTGCTGGCTGGTCACCCTGGCAATGCCATTCTGTGCTGGCTGGTCACCCTGGCAATGTCGCCCTGTGCTGGCTGGTCACCCTGGCAATGCCATTCTGTGCTGGCTGGTCACCCTGGCAATGTCGTCCTGTGCTGGATAGTCAACCTGGCAATGCCATTCTCTGCTGGCTGGTCGCCCTGGCGATGTCGTCCTGAGCTGGCTGTTCACCCTGGTGATGTCGTCCTGAGCTGGCTGGTTACCCTGATGATGTCGTCCTGTGCTGGCTGGTCACCCTGGCAATGCCATTCTGTGCTGGCTGGTCACCCTGGCGATGTCATCCTGTGCTGGCTGGTCACCCTGGTAAGTCGTCCTCTACTTGCTGGTCACCCTGATGATGTCGTCCTGTGCTGGCTGGTCACCCTGACGATGTTGTCCTGTGCTGGCTGGTCACCCAGGCTATGCCATTATTTGCTGGCTGGTCACCCTGGCGATGTCGTCCTGTGCTGGCTTGTCACCCTGGTGATGTAGTCCTTTGCTGGCTGATCACCCTGGTGATGCTGTCCTGTGCTGGCTGGTCACCCTGGTGATTTCGTTTTGTGCTGGCTGGTCACTCTGGTGATGTTGTTCTGTGCTGGCTGGTCACCCTGGCAATGCCGTCCTGTGCTGGCTGGTCACCCTGGTGATGTCGTTTTGTGCAGGCTGGTCACCCTGGTGATGCCATCTTGTGCTGCCTGGTCACCCTGGTGATGTTGTCCTGTGCAGGCTGGTCACGCTGGTGATGCCATCTTGTGCTGGCTGGTCACCCTGGTCATGTCGTCCTGTGCTGGCTGGTCACCCTGGCAATGCCGTCCTGTGCTGGCTGGTCACCCTGGCAATGCCGTCCTGTGCTGGCTGGTCACCCTGGTGATGTCGTCTTGTGCTGTGTGGTCATCCTGGTGATGTCATCCTGTGCTGGCTGGTCACCCTGGTGATGTCGTCCTGTGCTGTCTAGTTACCCTGGCGATGTCGTCTTGTGCTGGCTGGTCACCCTGGCAATGTCGTCCTGTGCTGGCTGGTCACCCTGGCGATGTCGTCCTGTGCTGGCTGGTCACCCTGGCGATGTCGTCCTGTGCTGGCTGGTCACCCTGGCGATGTCGTCCTGTGCTGGCTGGTCACCCTGGTGATGTTGTCCTGTGCTGGCTGGTCACCCTGGCGATATTGTTGTCTGCTTGCTGGTCACCCTGGTGATGTCGTCCGGTGCTGGCTGGTCACCCTGGTGATGTTGTCCTGTGCTGGCTGGTCACCCTGGCGATGTCATCCTGTGCTGGCTGGTCACCCTGGCAATGCCGTCCTGTGCTGGCTGGTCACCCTGGCAATGCTGTTCTGTGCTGGCTGGTCACCCTGGCGATGCCGTTTTGTGCTGGCTGGTCACCCTGGCAATGCTGTTCTGTGCTGGCTGGTCACCCTGGCGATGCCGTCCTGTGCTGGCTGGTGACGTTGGCGATGACGTTCTGTGCTGGCTGGTCACCCTGGTGATGTCATCCTGTGCTGGCTGGTCACCCTGGCAATGCCATTCTGTGCTGGCTGATCACCCTGACAATGTCGCCCTGTGCTGGCTGGTCACCCTGGCAATGCCATTCTGTGCTGGCTGGTCACCCTGGCAATGTCGTCCTGTGCTGGCTGATCAACCTGGCAATGCCATTCTGTGCTGGCTGGTCATCCTGGCGATGTCGTCCTGGCTGGCTGTTCACCCTGGTGATGTCGTCCTGTGCTGGCTGGTCACCCTGATGATGTCGTCCTGTGCTGGCTGGTCACCCTGGCAATGCCATTTTGTGCTGGCTGGTCACCCTGGCGATGTCATCCTGTGCTGGCTGGTCACCCTGATAAGTCGTCCTCTGCTTGCTGGTCACCCTGATGATGCCGTCCTGTGCTGGCTGGTCACCCTGACGATGTCGTCCTGTGCTGGCTGATCACCCTGACAATGTCGTCTTGTGCTGGCTGATCACCCTGGTGATGCCGTCCTGTGCTGGCTGGTCACCCTGGTGATGTCGTTTTGTGCTGGCTGGTCACCCTGGTGATGCCATCTTGTGCTGGCTGGTCACCCTGGTGATGTTGTCCTGTGCAGGCTGGTCACCCTGGTAATGCCATCTTGTGCTGGCTGGTCACCCTGGTGATGGCGTCCTGTACTGGCTGGTCACCCTGGCAATGCCGTCCTGTGCTGGCT
Organism: Hyperolius riggenbachi; assembly: GCF_040937935.1. Taxonomy (NCBI): domain Eukaryota; kingdom Metazoa; phylum Chordata; class Amphibia; order Anura; family Hyperoliidae; genus Hyperolius; species Hyperolius riggenbachi. The sequence continues at coordinate 255,884,428 of NC_090656.1, forward strand.
GGTCACCCTGGTGATGTCGTTTTGTGCTGGCTAGTCACCCTGGTGATGCCATCTTGTGCTGGATGGTCACCCTGGTGATGTTGTCCTGTGCAGGCTGGTCACCCTAGCAATGCCGTTCTGTGCTGGCTGGTCACCCTGACAATGTCATCCTGTGCTGGCTGGTCACCCTGGTGATGTCGTACTGTGCTGTGTGGTCATCCTGGCGATGTCATCCTGTGCTGGCTGGTCATCCTGGTGATGTCATCCCATGCTGGCTGGTCACCCTGGTCAGGGCATTGCCAGCAGCTGGCTGATGGTGTAATGGTTAAGGGCTCTGCCTCTGACACAGGAGACCAGGGTTCGAATCTCGGCTCTGACTGTTCAGTAAGCCAGCACTAATTCAGTAGGAGACCTTTGGCAAGTCTCCCTTACACTGCTACTGCCAATAGAGCGCGCCCTAGTGGCTGCTGCTCTGCTCTGGCGCTTTGAGTCCGCAAGGAGAAAAGCGCAATATAAATGTTATTTGTCTTGTCTTGTCTTGATGTCGTCCTGTGCTGGCTAGTCACCCTGGCGATGTCGTCTTGTGCTGGCTGGTCACCCTGGCGATGTTGTCTTGTGCTGGCTGGTCACCCTGGCGATGTCGTCCTGTGCTGGCTGGTCACCCTGGCGATGTCAACCTGTGCTGGCTGGTCACCCTGGCAATGCCGTCCTGTGCTCGCTGGTCACCCTGGCAATGCTGTTCTGTGCTGGCTGGTCACCCTGGCGATGCCGTCTTGTGCTGGCTGGTCACCCTGGCAATGCTGTTCTGTGCTGGCTGGTCACCCTGGCGATGCCGTCCTGTGCTGGCTGGTAACCTTGGCGATGACGTTCTGTGCTGGCTGGTCACCCTGGTGATGTCATCCTGTGCTGGCTGGTCACCCTGGCAATGCCATTCTGTGCTGGCTGATCACCCTGACAATGTCGCCCTGTGCTGGCTGGTCACCCTGGCAATGCCATTCTGTGCTGGCTGGTCACCCTGGCAATGTCGTCCTGTGCTGGCTGATCAACCTGGCAATGCCATTCTGTGCTGGCTGGTCATCCTGGCGATGTCATCCTGGCTGGCTGGTCACCCTGGTGATGTCGTCCTGTGCTGGCTGGTCACCCTGATGATGTCGTCCTGTGCTGGCTGGTCACCCTGGCAATGCCATTCTGTGCTGGCTGGTCACCCTGGCGATGTCATCCTGTGCTGGCTGGTCACCCTGATAAGTCGTCCTCTGCTTGCTGGTCACCCTGATGATGCCGCCCTGTGCTGGCTGGTCACCCTGACGATGTCGTCCTGTGCTGGCTGATCACCCTGACAATGTCGTCTTGTGCTGGCTGATCACCCTGGTGATGCCGTCCTGTGCTGGCTGGTCACCCTGGTGATGTCGTTTTGTGCTGGCTGGTCACCCTGGTGATGCCATCTTGTGCTGGCTGGTCACCCTGGTGATGTTGTCCTGTGCAGGCTGGTCACCCTGGTGATGCCATCTTGTGCTGGCTGGTCACCCTGGTGATGGCGTCCTGTACTGGCTGGTCACCCTGGCAATGCCGTCCTGTGCTGGCTGGTCACCCTGGTGATGTCGTTTTGTGCTGGCTAGTCACCCTGGTGATGCCATCTTGTGCTGGCTGGTCACCCTGGTGATGTTGTCCTGTGCAGGCTGGTCACCCTAGCAATGCCGTTCTGTGCTGGCTGGTCACCCTGACAATGTCATCCTGTGCTGGCTGGTCACCCTGGTGATGTCGTACTGTGCTGTGTGATCATCCTGGCGATGTCATCCTGTGCTGGCTGGTCATCCTGGTGATGTCGTCCTATGCTGGCTGGTCACCCTGGTGATGTCGTCCTGTTCTGGCTAGTCACCCTGGCGATGTCGTCTTGTGCTGGCTGGTCACCCTGGCGATGTTGTCTTGTGCTGGCTGGTCACCCTGGCGATGTTGTCCTGTGCTGGCTGGTCACCCTGGAGATGTCGTCCTGTGCTGGCTGGTCACCCTGGCGATGTCATCCTGTGCTGGCTGGTCACCCTGGCGATTTCATCCTGTGCTGGCTTGTCACCATAATGATATCGTCCTGTGCTGGCAGGTCACCCTGGCAATGCCAGTCTGTGCTGGCTAGTCACCTTGGCTAAATCCTGTGCTGGCTGGTCACCCTGGCGGTGTCGTTTATGTGCTGGCTAGCCATCCTTGCGATGCTGTACTGTGCTGGCACTTTCTGTATGAGCAGGGATATGTCACTGCTGCCACCTTCTAGCCTTCTGCTCTTTTTCCTGTACATTATTAGAGCTAGCTTTTTATAATTAGAACACAGCAGCCACCGATAGGTTGAGGCAGGTCGTAGGCTGAAAATATTGGTAACTTACATATTAGCCAGGTGTCAGCAGAGCTTCTAGGTAGAGAATATTTGTGTGACTGGCAATGCCGTGCTGTCCTGGCTGCCTCCTAGTTGGCTGGCTGCAGGGGAAGCCCAGTGGCTGTCTGCTTGTGCTGCTGGTACAGAACTCTGTTAGGAAGCTGTGGCACTGGGCAGGTTTTGAAAATGGCACCTGAGTGGAGGACATTCTGTTGGTGGGCGGGTCTAACGGTGACTGACAGTGTGCATGAGCAGAGGGTGAAGCTACGCCAACCCCCTGCCTATAATCTATAGTCTACGCCTTCTGCCAGATGCAATTGGGCAGGGAACAAACAGTGTTGTAACAAATAGCGGCAGTGTGCGGGACCCAGGAGAAGCACGAGGCTGGCTCGCTTGCTGAGAGTGGGATACAAGGGCAACAATGGCGGCGCCCACATCCCGAAACCGTTCGCATTCACTGCTGTTGTTCTGAAAAAATGCATTGGGGCATCACGTTCAGGGCACTTTTGTGAGCACCCCAAAACAATATTCGGGGCACCATGGTAATAGATAGTAGCAGTGCCCCGGATCTAACCCCCCTAACAACCCGCCTGGCAAGCATGCAGATCAGGTGCTCTGACTGGATTAGCTTCATGTTTGACTTTGGTGTGTGATTCAGACACTACTGCAGCCAAATAGATCAGCAGGACTGCCAGGCAACTGGTATTATTTAAAGTGTACTTGAGACAGTAGTGGGGGGGGGGGGGGAATTCAGGCATACCTGGGGCTTCCTTCAGCCCCCTTAAAAGACATCCAAGGTGAGGGGGATACCATTACACTTGATTGGCTGTAAACGGTGTAAAATAGTTGATTGGCTGACAGTCTGTAGACGATGTAAAATTAGGGATGCTCATTCGGATTCTGCGGAAATGCAATTTCCGAAATTCCGATCGGAAATTGCATTTCCGCATCGGAATGCGGAAATCGGTAATGCAAGTGCTGTAGGTGGATTTCCGCCGGAAATCGCGGAAATTTCCGCCGGAAATCGCGGAAATTCCACCCGACTTTAACATTGATTTTCTCAAAAACTATAAGGTCTTTTTGAAAACTTTTTTTTGCATCTTGTTTACAAGATTCAGTTTAATAAACCCTGAAACTCTGCATCTGCCCATTTTCTGCATTTTACATTACAGTAAAAATCCGCCGACTTTACTGGTTAATAGCAAAGCCCCCGTAAGTCCTAGAAACACCACATTTTCAGGGTTTATTAAACAGAATCTTGTGAACAAGATGCAAAAAAAAAAGTTTTCAAAAAGACCTTATAGTTTTTGAGAAAATCAATGTTAAAGTCGGGTGGAATTTCCGCGATTTCCGGCGGAAATTCCGCATTGGAATGCGGAAATTGGTAGCGGAAAGCGGAATCGGTAATTGGCATTCCGACCATCCCTATGTAAAATAGCAGATTGTTGGCTGGGGTGAGCGTTTGCTTCTCTTGTGTTTTGATTTTTTCCCCACGATCCAGTGTTGGAAGTATTTGACATTTCTGTGTGTGTATAAAGTTACTGACGGGGATCTTTGTGTGTGCAGCACCAGCATAAAACTTAAGAAAATATGGACACGAAACAACACCAGGTTATAATAAGGGAAGTCAGGCAAAAACAGCAATCTGTCCAAATGGTTTTCAGTTAACTGCATAAAGTCATTTCTCAGGACGTGAACAAAAGATTCCTCCGCAGGACGTCTCTTAAAAATGTCACTTGGGGCCCCTATAAAAAGCCAAACCATGGGCGTAGCAGTCACCCCTGCGACCCCTGCCATTACAGGGGGGCCCAGGGTTTTGGGGGGTCCTCCTCCTCCCTCTCCCCAACCACAAGTCTAGCCAGTTAGCATCCCTGTTTGCTCTCAAAAAACATGTGCAGGGAAGTGTATATATTTTTCCTGCTTCCAGACACTGCTTCACATGCTTCAGCGGCCAGAAGTGCTCTGAGCCCTACAGCCATGGAATAGCGATCACGGATGTACATTGCCGGGCCAGTGCTTGCACAGTAGTGCACAACCTCGCCAACCGGTCTAGAAGTAAGGGGGCTTTTGCACAGTAACAGAGGGGGGCGGAGGTGAACGTTTCTGCAAATTCACTTGCCTCTTAGGTAGCCCTTTAACCACTTCCCTACACTTGTCACAGTTCAGCTCAGCTCTGATTACTTTGGCAATGACTTTATAAATAATTATCACAACTAAAAGATCTATATATTGTTTTATTAATTAATGGCTAACTTAGTTAGGTTCAAGCAAGCCAAAAGTAAAATCGCAGCTGTTATTCACCCAACCACAAAGGAGCGCATAACTCACCCCAGTAAAATTGCAGAAGCATTTAGTGATTTTTACAGCCAGCTATATAATCTCAAAAATGATCCCAATACCCCTCAACCATCAGAACAAAGTATAATAGCTTTCTTAGATTCCATCAAGCTCCCACAGATCCCACCTGATAAACTGCAAATTCTTAATAAACCCTTCACCAGCGAGGAAATTAAGAAAACAATACAAGTATTAAAACTAAATAAAGCACCTGGGCCTGCTGGCTTCAATAATGAGTATTATAAACACTTCAGCCCAGAATTACTTCCACATCTCACCCAACTATTTAACGACTTTGCAATTCCTCCGAAGTTGCTAGATCCTAGAAGCGACTATTTCCCTAACACCCGAATCGCATAGAGACTGTGAAAACCCTGCAAGCTATAGACCTATCTCCCTGAAGACACCAAACTATACGCAAAACTTCTTGCAGTTAGGATAATGAAAATTACCCCTCCCTGCTACTACCTGACCAGGTAGGCTTTACCTTAATAATGGCAGTATTTGTATAGCGCCTTTCTCCTGTCGGACTCAAAGCGCTTGCGAGGCAGCCACCAGAGCGCACTCAGTAGGCAGTAGCAGTGTTAAGGAGACTTGCCCAAGAAACTCCTTACTGAAATAGGTGCTGGCTTACTGAACAGGCAGAGCCGAGATTTGAACCCAGGTCTCCCGTGTCAGAGGCAGAGCCCTTAACCATTACACTTTCCAGCCACAGCCTTAGGCAGACAGGCTCCAGATGCGACCAGGAGAATGATCAACATCGTGAGAACGCTCGAGCTCGGTCGGAGGTCTTCTCTGCTCCTGGCATTGGATGTAGAGAAGGCCTTCGACAGAGTACACTGGGGTTTTTTACACCATACCTTGTGGAGGTTCGGCTTTCAGGGATTTATATTGTCAGCAATATTAGCACTTTACACTTGTCTCTCAGCTAAAGTTAGACAGAGGCACCAGGCAGGTTAAAATGATCTAAAAACAACTAAAAAGGAGGAGTACAGGTGGACTTACCTCCTGAAATGATGGACAATCGAGATTGTTCAAATCGCAAATAACAATTTATTTTGGAGCAACGCGTTTCGCAGGTATAACCCGCTTCATCAGGCAGGGAGTGCAAGCTCAAAAAGGTCCAATAGTGGCAATGCACCTCTGGCTTGCACTCCTTGCCTGATAAAGCAGGTTATACCTGCGAAACGCGTTGCGGAGTGACAAAATAAATTGTTATTTGTGATTTGAACAATCTCGATTGTCCATCATTTCAGGAGGTAAGTCCACCTGTACTCCTCCTTTTTAGTTGTTTTTAGATCATTTTAACCTGCCTGGCGCCTCTGTCCAAATTTGCACAGTATATAGTCCGCCTTGGGTGGAGGGGACTTTCCCCTTCTTTCTATCTACAGAGAGCGACTTATTAAACCTGAGTGGGGTCAGGTTCTAATGGTCCCCACTTGCATTTCAAGTGGTTGCCTATGTGGTAACCCGTGTTTGTGAGTATATCCACATCTGTTAATTATTTTGCCAACAATTGCGAGACTTACTGCACCATATTGGGCTCTCGGTTTTTCTTTTTTGTTTCAAGTGCTCAGCTAAAGTTAATGCAGCTGGATTTCTGTGAAAAAGTTTCCAGATATCGAATGACACTCATATGTGTGAGCAGGGCCGGCCTTAGGTTTCACAGCGCCCTGAGCGAAATCTGATTTTTGTGCCCCCCCCCCCTTCATCTGCTTCGTGCGTGCCCACACACTTACGCATGCATGTGCACACACACACACAGGCCCATATGCAATTCAACTTCTCTCCTGAGTTAACTCCTAGGATAGTGGTTCCCAACCTTTCTGAAGTCATGACACATCATTCCAAATGCTCAGATCTCCGTGACGCATCACATATGTATAATAGAAAAAAATATTAATAACCACAAAATGGAGTGAAAGAGTGCATTATCCTGAATACAATAAAAAAATGAAGGCTAGAACCTTTCAGGAATATTAATAAAAACAATCAGTGGGACAGTTAGCCCCCCCAATTTGGAATGATAGCATAGCACTGACAATTAGCACCACACGTTATTGCCCCAGCGTGCCCCCCCCCCCCCCCCCAAAAAAAAACACCATCAGACTCAGTATAGGTAGGTAGCCAGGTATAGGTGCCCCAAGTATAGGATCTCATGTGTAAGGTTCCCTCAATATAGGTAGCCAAGCATTGGTTCTCCCAGTATAGAAAGTCTCCCCCCATAGGTAGCCAGGCTTAGGTGCCTCCAGTATAGGTAGCCAGGTGTTGGTGCCTTCAGTATAGGTAGCCAGGAGTAGATGCACTCCCTCAGTATAGGTAGCCAGCTATAGTTGCCCCCAATATAGGAAGTCAGGTGTAGGTGCTCTCAGTATAGTTAGCCAGCTACAGGTGCCCCCTTTGGAAGCCGGCGCCCTGAGCGACCGATCAGGTCGCTCATATCAAAGGCCGGCTATGTGTGTGAGTTAGGCGACACAATGGACGTAATGTGTGAGGAGGAGGAGGATGATGAAGTACCTGCTGTTGGTGCAGTTTATGAGGTGTCTGAGGCAAGTGAAGCTGGGCAGGATGATTATGATGATTATGATGATACGGATACCACGTGGGTTCCCGATAGAGGAGATGAACAGGGGGACAGTTCAGAGGGGGAGTCAGAGAGAAGTAGGAGGAGATTATTTCCTGTAAGAAGCAGGGGGAGCTCGTCGTCAGAAACAGCTGGGGGCAGTGTCCGGCGCCATGTATCGCCACCTATGTACAGCCAGCCAACATGCCCTTCAACGTCAGCTGCTGAGGCCACCATAGTGCCATCACCCCAGGGGGGCTCAGCAGTGTGGACATTTTTTAATGTGTCTGCCTCAGATCGGAGCAATGTCATCTGTACTCTCTGCCTCCAAAAATTGAGCCGTGGAAAGGCCAACACCCACGTAGGGACAAGTGCCTTACGAAGGCACATGGAGAAAAGGCACAAACTGCAATGGGAAGAGCACCTGAGCAAAAGCGCGTCCAGTGAAAAATGGCGCCAGCTAAATAATGGCGCCCCATTCTGCCCGATATATGTTTAAAACGATATTTATCGGTTTAAAGGTTAAAATAGTGCAGACCTTTTGAACGAAATTTATCGTTTTAAAATATTTTTTTTAATCCTGCCTGAACGATATTTATCGTTTTAACCCCTGCTTTGCTGCCATTTGGAAAATATCTGCCCGCCGGCTTTAATGTTTAATAGTAAAGCCCCCTTAAAAGCTAAAAACACCAAATTTGCAGGGAATGTTAAGAAGAAAATTGTAAACAAGAGGAATTTTTTTTTTTTCAAAAAGACCTTATAGTTTTTGAGAAAATCGATTTTGAATATTCTTCTTCTGACCGTGAGAAAATTAAACGCCCGCCGACTTTAGCAGTTAATAGCAAAGCCCCTTTAAATGCCAGAAACACCAAATGATAGGGAATGTTAAGAAGAATAGTGGGAACACGAAGAAAAAAAAATTGTTCAAAAAGACCTTATAGTTTTTGAGAAAATCGATTTTAAATCTTCAAAGAGGAAAATTTATCTATTTTAATTGCGTACTGACATTTCAGCGGCAGAAACAATCCCCGCCGACTTTAGCAGTTAATAGCAAAGTCCCCTTAAATCCTAGCAACACCAAATTTGCAGGATATGTTAAAAAGATACTGGGAAACAATATTTAAAAAAAAAATTGGAAAATTTTATTTATTTTTTTTTTAAATTTAAATTTTTGGGTTACATTTTTTGAAAAAAATGACGTGGGGTCCCCCCTCCCGAGCCTCTGTAACCCTTTGTCTCCCATGCAGGCTGGGATAGCCAGAATGCGGAGCCCCGGCCGACTGGGGCTTCGCACCCTGAGCTATAATAGCCCGCATGGTCCATTGTATGGGGGGGCTTCGGGGGGGAGGGGCGGCCAAGCCTTCCCCTTCCCCCCTGGAGCCCTTGTCCAATCCATGGACAAGGGGCTCTTCCCCACCTCCGGTGCCCCAGGAGGAGGTGGGGGCGACGACTCCCTGGGGGGGGGGGGGGGTCATGGTGGCATCTGGGAGTCCCCTTTAAGAAGGGGAACCCAGATGCCTGCCCCCCTCCCAGGAGAAATGAGTATAGGGGTGCAAAGTACCCCTTACCCATTTCCATAAAGGGTTAAATGAAATAAAAACACAACAACGAGAAAAGTCCTTTAATGTTCTAAATTAACCAGAAATACTTACCTTTACCTTTAAGAAAAAATTGCATTCTACTTTCTTCACTATTTAAATATATTGCCATCTGTGATGAATTTCAGAATGTAAATCAGGGTGAGGAACAATTTTACAATGGGCAAGCGCTAACTGAATCATTAATGAATGAATATTGTAAAAAAAAAGAAGCAAGCTTACGTTATTGCCACTACAGGTCCTCTTTAAGTATTTATCAGGTTGAATCTTCGGTCTCTGCCAGTTCATAATATGGTGACGTTTTTTTCCCCATGGTTCCGTGTTGGAAGTATTTGACATTTCCTTTTGTGTATAAAGTTACTGACAGCAATCTTTGTGTGTGCAGCACCAGCGTAAAACTTAAGAAAATATAGACACAAAACAATGCCAGGTTATTCTAAGGGAAGTCATGCAACAACAACAACCTGTCATAATGGGTTTTCAGTTAGCTACATAATGCAATTTCACCGGACACGCCTTTCAAAAATGTCACTTGGTGCCCCAATAAAAAGGCAGCAGAACCTTGTGATGTTTTCTTACACCGTCTCAGGAGAAGCGTTCTCCAGGACATCTTCTTCACATATAGATTTGAAAAATAGCAACCAAAGAACTTAAAAGACAGAGCTGATATAAAGTCTTCCTGGGAGGGATTATCAGAGACGGATTGTCCCTCTTCAATCTGAGAGAGTCGCATGTGTGATCTGTGGGATGCTAACATTTATTATTGAAGATTAGACACTCTGAACATATTTGGCAAACCTGAGTTTGGAATAAAGCAAAATGCCTTGGCGTTATCTCCATTTTAGTTTCTTGATTGGGATATTTGCTGGCACGGTAAGTCTCCCATGTTTAAGATGCTTTAAAGGGAACCTGAAGCAAGAGGAATATGAAGGCTGACATATTTATCTACCAGTACACATTGCCTGGCTGTCCTGCTGATCCTCTGCCTCTAATGCTGGGTACACACGATGCAATTTCCCTCTCCGGTCGACGGGTGATCAGACAGGGAGTTGCAACATATGTACATGTCCAAAGTGCATCCAATCAATAAAGCAATCGATTTTCCAATGCTAAGTGCAGGAAATCGACCGCTTTATCGATCTGATATGTTGGATATAATGGCCCGATTCCCACGGGCAAGAAATTGTATCGTGTGTACTAGGCCTTAGTGCCATGTCCTATTAAAGGTGATAAGTAGCTTACAGATGCGAGCTACTAATCACCTTGCCATCGTGCGAGTATTACTGGCAAATCCGTTTGCCTATTTCAGGGGCGCCTCTAGCCTTCTTGTCACTCCAGGCAAGAAATCCTGTGGCGCCCCCCCCCCCCCATAAAAATAAAACAAAAATCATATACATTATAGAACACTTCACACATGATATAAGCCATCAGAGAAGGATAACTATGAAACGGGGCCCTGGGCAAGATAACACTTTGCCCTCCACTGATGGTTACCTGGCTCATTTAGTTAGATTTGGTGGGGACTAGCAACCACCAGGCCCCTAAACTCTCTCTAGACCCTAGGCAGCTGCCTAAGTTTACCTTGTGGATGATCAGCATTGTATGCCATACAGCACATGCTGCCAGTATGCACCTCAAATAAATACAACACCCACACTACAAGTTCCAATGTCAGTCACATTGCAAGATTGGATTATCAAGCAAGACATTCTTCCTTTCAGAATAATTTTTCACAAACCTTATGAGATATGCAGATATGTTACCACCTGTTGGGGTAGGACTGGAGTGGGTATATCATGACATTGAAGGGCTGATATGGTAAGGTGGTTTAAGGCACAGTGTACACCGAGCGGTTTTAGCAGCGATCCGCCAACCACATCTGTCTGTGAAAACGCTTGGCTAATGTATTTCAATGGGATGATGCACACCAGCGGTTTGAGGTTTTTAGCAAACCGCAAACGTGCCTCCTGCTGCACATTTGCTGTTTGCAGAAGCGATTCTGCCTCAATGTAAAGTATAGGAAAAATGCTAAGGGCCCATTCACACTAGAAATCGCTAAACGCTGACGCAAAACGCTGAGCGTTTTTCTGGCGTTTTTTCCTAGCGATTTTTCACTGTATAGAGAGCGTTTTTCCAGCGATTAGCGTTTTGCGATTTCTAGTTCAATTCAAATACTTTTATTGAAACGCTAATCTAGTGTTGGGCGAACAGTGTTCGCCACTGTTCGGGTTCTGCAGAACATCACCCTGTTCGGGTGATGTTCGAGTTCGGCCGAACACCTGGTGGTGTTCGGCCAAACTGTTCGGGGTTCGCCGAACTACTGAATGCATGGCCGAACAGGGCCCCTGTTCGGCCGAACAGGGCCCTGTTCGGCCGAATACTGCCCCCCATGGGGTCGCAGGCATAAGGGGGGAGCATGCCCCGATCGCGGGGGGGTCGGAAATTCCCCCCACCCCCTCCGCTAGCGCTCCCCCCTCTGCCCGCTTCCCCATACAAAAAGTTTGAAACAAGTTCAATAGTACCTGGGCTGGTGGCACTGGCTGGCAGTGGAGTGAGGAGGAGGAGGAGTCCGAGTAGCAGAGTGACGTTGAGGCCGGGCAGCGGGCGGTTCAGCGCTAGTACCCTTGTGGTACTTCCGCCCTTTCTCTGACCTCACGTCCTCTGCATACGAGGGTACGCATCACGCGTACCCTCGTATGCGTCATCACGCAGAGGACGTGAGGTCAGAGAAAGGGCGGAAGTACCACAAGGGTACTAGCGCTGAACCGCTCGCTGCCCGGCCTCAACGTCACTCTGCTACTCGGACTCCTCCTCCTCCTCACTCCACTGCCAGCCAGTGCCACCAGCCCAGGTACTATTGAACTTGTTTCAAACTTTTTGTATGGGGAAGCGGGCAGAGGGGGGAGCGCTAGCGGAGGGGGTGGGGGGAATTTCCGACCCCCCCCGCGACCGGGGCATGCTCCCCCCTTATGCCTGCGACCCCATGGGGCCCCCAAAATGGGCATGTTCGGGGGTCCCATTGACTCCCATTGAGTTCGGCGTTCGGGCCGAACATGCCGAACATCTGGCCCATGTTCGGCCTGTTCGGCCCGAACCCGAACATCCAGGTGTTCGCCCAACACTACGCTAATCGCTCCAGAATCGCTCAGAAAACGCTGCATGCAACGCGTTTGCATTTCAGCAAATCGCTAAACGCTTAGATGAGAACACTTCCATACACTTTCATTGTGCACACGTTTTTCAAATCGCTAGCGATTTTCAGCGAAGCTGAAATCGCTCTGAAAACGCACAAGTGTGAATGGGCCCTAACCGCTCTGAAAAAACGCTAGATCAGAGCAGTTTTCCAGGCGTTTTTGCTACAGAAGCTGTTCAGTAACAGCTTTTACTGTAACAAGATTTGTAATCTGCTTCACATAAACGCTCAGCATGTTTAGAAAATGTCTCTAAACATGCCTAGAATCGCTCTGAAATCTGCTCCAAAAACCGCTAGCGTTTTGAGGATCTGCTAGCGGTTTTGGTGTGCACTGGGCCTAATGGTTTGATTCATAATCCATTCTGGAGATAAGCACAGTGTGTTTGTAGTGTGATACAAGAGAAGAGAAGTAGAATGGAGGGAGGAAGGGTAGTAGAGGGTCAGAATTGATGACATGGATGAGCAGATATCTATGAGTAGAATAGAGGCTCAGTGGGTACCACTACTGCATTTTAGTGCTGAGTCCTAGGCTTGAACATTGGCCAGGGCAAAATCTGCATGGAGTTTGTGTCTTCAGACACTTCAGACATTTCCTGCATCCTAAAAAACATACTAATAAGTCAACTGGTTTACCCCAAAACAATCCTATATTGAAAATATTAGACTATAACTGTGGTAGGGATTAGATTGTGAGCTCCTCTGAGGACAGTCAGTGACATGACTCTGTAAAGTGCTGCAGGAGATGTCAGTGCTATATAAATACATAATAATAATATGGTAGGACATTATTCTATAACTACGGTAGGGTTAGATTGTGAGCTACTCTGAGGACAGTCAGTGACATGACTATGTACTCTGTAATGTGCTGCAGAAGATGTCAATGCTATATAAATACATAATAATAATATGGTAGGACATTAGACTATGACTATGGTTGGATTAGATTGTGAGCTACTCTGAGGACAGTCAGTGACATGACTATGTACTCTGTAAAGTGCTGCAGAATGTCAGTGCCATATGAATACATAATAATAATATGGTAGGACATTACAGTTTGACTATAGTAGGGATTAAATTGTAAGCTCCAGTGAGCAGTCAGTGACATGACTATGTACTCTGTAAAGTGCTGAAGATGTCAGTGCTACATAAATACACAATAATAGTTCCAAATGCTACTGGCTCCCCTGAAGAGTGCTCAGACTAGAACATTGTTCCCCAAGTAGCAGTTGTTTGGTCAGAGAGACAGTGGGAGAGGGAGCATGAGCAGAGGGTGAGGGCAAGCAAAGTTAAGCTCCACACTCACCAGTGACTGCAACAACACAGGAAGATGGATCCAGCGAGGTGTCCCCTCATGACAAGCGTCCAGCGATTCATCTTCCTGCCAGCGGGTATGCGAGATGTCACGTGACATTACAGGACGGGCGCGAACGAGAAGTCAAGCGACCGCAGTACTTTACGGGGTGTCGTCAAGGATCTTAAAGATCCGGTCCTCAGTGACGGTCACTTTTCACCACACAACGCTAAGGGATGTCACGACATCGTGTAAATGACTACTTGTCGCTCAAAAAAAAAAATGAATGGACATCGGGAAAATCGTTGGGAAAATCGTGAGGTGGGTACATAGCATTAGTGAGAGGGCAAACAGACAGCATTAATGGAAATACATTATTATGCTATCTTCAATTATAAGTAGTGATGGATGTAATTACACACATTGCTTACATGTCCATTATCATTGTTTGAGCTTTAGATGCTGCCCTCCTATTCACTCTCTCACAATGAAAGACAAAACCTGCAACCCCCACTGTGTCCATTACACACTTCAAACACTGTCCTTGAGAACTCAGGGAGAAGTGCAAGCTGTGTGTCCCAGTCAGAGGGAGAGAGCATCAGATGCAGGGGCGTAGCAATAGGGGGTGCAGAGGTTGCGACCGCATCGGGGCCCTTGGACCAGAGGGGCTCTGAATGGCCCTCCCTCAACTGCAGTATTAGCTCTCTATTGGTCCTGTGCTCATAATAATCACTTCTACAGATACTTTGAATAGTGGTAATCATTAACAAGCTGTTCCCCATCCCCTTCTTGCACCTCTGACACTGTAATTGCCATTGGCAGGGATTGCCATGTATAGAGTGCTTGGGGGTAATCAGTAACAAGCTGTTCCCCATCCTCTTCTTGCAGCTCTGACACTGTAGTTGCCATTGGCAGGGATTGCTATGTATAGAGTGGTTGGGGGTAATCAGTAACAAGCTGCTCCCCATCCCCTTCTTGCACCTCTGACACTGTAGTTACCATTGGCAGGGATTGCTATGTATAGAGTGCTTGGGGGTAATCAGTAACACGCTGCTCCCCATCCCCTTCTTGTACCTCTGACACTGTAGTTGCCATTGGCAGGGATTGCTATGTATAGAGTGCTTGGGGGTAATCAGTAACAAGCTGCTCCCCATCCCCTTCTTGCACCTCTGACACTGTAGTTGCCATTGGCAGGGATTGCTATGTATAGAGTGCTTGGGGGTAATCAGTAACATGCTGTTCCCCATCCCCTTCTTGTACCTCTGACACTGTAGTTGCCATTGGCAGGGATTGCTATGTATAGAGTGCTTGGGGGTAATCAGTAACAAGCTGCTCCCCACCCCTTCTTGCACCTCTGACACTGTAGTTGCCATTGGCAGGGATTGCTATGTATAGAGTGCTTGGGGGTAATCAGTAACAAGCTGCTCCCCATCCCCTTCTTGCTCCTCTGACACTGTAGTTGCCATTGGCAGGGATTGCTATGTACAGAGTGCTTGGGGGTAATCAGTAACAAGCTGCTCCCCATCCCCTTCTTGTACCTCTGACACTGTAGTTGCCATTGGCAGGGATTGCTATGTATAGAGTGCTTGGGGGGTAATCAGTAACAAGCTGTTCCCCATCCCCTTCTTGCACCTCTGACACTGTAGTTGCCATTGGCAGGGATTCCTATGTATAGAGTGCTTGGGGGTAATCAGTAACAAGCTGTTCCCCACCCCCTTCTTGCACCTCTGACACTGTAGTTGCCATTGGCAGGGATTGCTATGTACAGAGTGCTTGGGGGTAATCAGTAACAAGCTGCTCCCCATCCCCTTCTTGTACCTCTGACACTGTAGTTGCCATTGGCAGGGATTGCTATGTATAGAGTGCTTGGGGGGTAATCAGTAACAAGCTGTTCCCCATCCCCTTCTTGCACCTCTGACACTGTAGTTGCCATTGGCAGGGATTCCTATGTATAGAGTGCTTGGGGGTAATCAGTAACAAGCTGTTCCCCACCCCCTTCTTGCACCTCTGACACTGTAGTTGCCATTGGCAGGGATTGCTATGTATAGAGTGCTTGGGGGTAATCAGTAACAAGCTGTTCCCCACCCCCTTCTTGTACCTCTGACACTGTAGTTGCCATTGGCAGGGATTGCTATGTATAGAGTGCTTGGGGGTAATCAGTAACAAGCTGCTCCTCATCCCCTTCTTGCACCTCTGACACTGTAGTTGCCATTGGCAGGGATTGCTATGTATAGAGTGCTTGGGGGTAATCAGTAACAAGCTGCCCCCCATCCCCTTCTTGCTCCTCTGACACTGTAGTTGCCATTGGCAGGGATTGCTATGTATAGAGTGCTTGGGGGTAATCAGTAACAAGCTGTTCCCCATCCCCTTCTTGCACCTCTGACACTGTAGTTGCCATTGGCAGGGATTGCTATGTATAGAGTGCTTGGGGGGTAATCAGTAACAAGCTGCTCCCCATCCCCTTCTTGCACCTCTGACACTGTAGTTGCCATTGGCAGGTTTTGGTGCGCCGTATCAATTGTTATGTATAGAGTGCTTGGGGGCCCCATGCAAAACTTGCACCGGGGCCCACAACTCCTTAGCTACGCCACTGATCAGATGATCCTACCGCTCCATAGCTAGTCATGGCTGGAGAGCGTCCTGACATCTAGACATGCAGGACATTCTAGCAGAGCACACAGGCTGTCTGCAGAGTTTACTGTTTGTTTGTTTGTCTTGCTCGCTCTGCAGACTCAGTAACATTTGGGGGTAGGGCGCTGTCACCTCTGTACACTGAATAGTGCATGTTGGATTATTCTGGCTCTGTACATATTAACAAGCTGACACATCATTGCATTCCAGCGGTTCTGGAGGTGTGTTTAGCTTCTAAGGGTACAATGGTTAATTTGCATATATTCAGCAGTGGTGCTCTGGGAGACATCTCAAGCTCACTCCAACCTGAATTATCGCAAATTCTTTCTGTTTTAGGAAAGCAAACTTTTGTTTTTCTTAACATCTTAGTAAGGGGGCTTTTAGGACCATTGTAGTCCCTTACACACCCCAATGAGTTCTGGGTCACCATGAGCTTGCTGGTTAGTCTGTGCCTCTCGGATTTACAAGCCCTACTCCATAGAGCCAAATTAATCCATGCCATGCACTGATGAGGATCAAACAATCCGAAACAGTCTGTATGCATGTTGGATTATTATGGCTCTGTACATATTAACAAGCTGACACATCATTGCATTCCAGCAGTTCTGGAGGTGTGTTTAGCTTCTAAGGGTAGAATGGTTAATTTGCATATATTCAGCAGTGGTGCTCTGGGAGACATCTCGAGCTCACTCCAACCTGAATTATTGCAAATTCTTTCTGTTTTAGGAAAGCAAACTTTTGTTTCACTGAATAGTGAGGGACTGTCTCCAATCTTTCTATGAATCCTTATTAGATGCATTCCTAAAAACACTTGTAAGAGTAGAACAGAGTAACCAGGCAGCTCAGGGTGACCCAAACTACTAGGAATGTATAGGGGGATAAAAGGAACCAAAAAGCCCTCCTACTAAAAAAGCAAAGCTAGGTGTAATTGCCTTCTTAAAACAGAGAGTAGAAAACTTTCTCTACATACCCTTAAACGGCAGTCAGTCACTCAGGCTCAGAAAGGTGGGGGCAGAGAACAGTTATAAACCAGACACCTTCTTCTTAGGGAGTATCTATAAATCTGAACTCTGAATGATTCTTTATCCCTGACTTAGCAGAATGCTATTTGTGAAAAGAGCAGAGTATCCAAGCAGCGCAGGGGGACCCAAGCTACTAGGAATGTATAGGGAGATAAAAGTTACCAAAATGCCCTCTTAGGCCTAGTGCACACCAGAGCGGTTCGGCTGCAGTTTGCGATCCGCTTGCGGGTGCGGATCCGCTAGGGTAATGTATTTCAATGGGCTGGTGCACACCAGAGCGGGAGGCGTTTTGCAGAAACACATACTCCCGGGCTGCTGCAGATTTTGGATTGCGGATGCGTTTCTGCCTCAATGTTAAGTATAGGAAAAACGCAAACCGCTCTGAAAAACGGCACTTCAGAGCGGTTTGCCAGGCGCTTTTTGTTACAGTAGCTGTTCAGTAACAGCTTTACTGTAACAATACATGAAATCTACTATACCAAAACCGCTTCACAAAACTGCAAAACGCTAGCTGAAACGCTGCAGAAAAATAAGAAAAAGCGTTTCAAAATCTGCTAGCATTTTGCGGATCTGCTAGCGGTTTTTGGTGTGCACTAGGCCTACCTAAAAAAGCAAAGCTTGGTGTAATTTGCCTTCTTAAAACAGAAGGAAATCTATTTCTCTCCAGTCCCTTACAACGGTCTTTCAGGACAGGAATTTTTATTCCCCCTTGGACTGACAGTAATTTATTGCGCCTTCCCCATCAAAGCCCGCTCCAAGCCGCTGCCTGGGTGGTCAGTAGGTTAAGGCGCCCCTGGCCTGTTTCCTCGTGATGGCTAATCATTAGGGAGCATAACTCAGGTGAAACGATGTTCCCTTTTATCAGGCGATGCGGAGCGAGGCAGTACCCAGTAGTGCTGTCCTTCAGCCCCACGGCCTTGCTCCCCACACATGCGCGCACCCGCCACCATCTGCATCTGGGGGGCTCCTTTGATAAAGAGACCCCCAGAGCTTCCCGTTGGGCTGCCACACATCTCCGAAGCCCCTCACAGCTGCACCGGTCACCCGCCAGTAAATTAACCTATTTCCGATAGACATCGGCCACGGCTCTCCCGACGCCGTAGTTACAGTGTATCTCTCGCAGCAAAGCATCTTTGAAGCTCCTGCCGGGCTCCCCATTGGTTCACTGTCTGGACCATTTTCATTGGAAGCTTCAAAGATGCTTTGCTAGGGCTCTGATAGAAAGTAATTACAGTGACAGAGACACTGAAATGACAGTGTCGGGACTTGTGGCGAGAGGTGCCGGTGTTTAGCTGTTTAGCAGTGGTAGGTAAATTACTGGCTGGGAATCGGTGCAGCTGTGGGGGGCTTCGGAGATATGCGACAGCTCGTTTGGGAGCTCTGGGGACTCTTTATTAAAAGAGACCCCCAGATGCAACGGTGACGACTGCTTTAGACCTGCGCTTTGCAGGTCTAAGCTAACGCTCACGTCTGACCGGAAGCATATAGTGAGATAGAGGGTGAAAAGAACTGGCTGGGTGATAATATCACCAAGGCGAGTTCTTTTCCACCAGGGGGGTGTTAAATTATATTGGATTAGGCGATGGGAGAATCGTCTAATTTAAGAACTCAGACATCTTCAGCGTAAACGCTGTCAAGTTCAGCAATAGGATATGGCCCTAATACTTTTTGCTATAGCCCCTGAACAAGCATGCAGATCAGATGTTTCTGACTGAATTATACCAGAAACAAGTATGCAGCTATTCCAGCCACACTTCAGACACTACTGCAGCCAGAGGGATCAGCAGGACTGCCAGGCAACTGGTATTGCTTAAAAGGAAATAAATATGGCAGCCTCCATGGCCCTCATTTCAGGTGACCTTTAAGACAATCAGAAGACTTCTTTATTTTTTGTTTCGGTTGTATAAAGATTTTGCTTACGTGTTGCGAAAAAAAAGACCCTATTCAATACGATAACTGAGTACGTTCAGTGGAGCCTAATGTGCAGTAGTTTCTTTGTGATGTAGTTAGCAGGGTAAAACAAGTATCCTGGATCTAAATGAGCTTTGTGTTTACCTTTATGACAATATTAAAAGAAAGAAATTAGCCGACTTTATTTAACATGAGTTCAGAGTGTTGTTATTACCGTTCTTTGATGGACATCAGAATTATCCTACCTAAGAAAAGGCCAGGAATCTGCGTCCCTGGTCTCGGTCCATGTCACGTGACCATTGTGCAGACCTGGATCCGTGGCCGTTGCCAGGCATGTGAATGGCTTTGAACACGCAGGCAGGCGTGGACATGCCCGAGGTTGTTCTTGGGCACATGTCCTGCATGCGTGGCTGACTGTTAATCTAGTACCTGTTTTTGAAATGGGCCTAATTGACTAGTATAGGCCCAATTTGCAATTAACTCTTTCTCCTGAGTTTTCTCCTAGGTGATATTGTCACAAAATGCTTTTTAATCCACTAGCAAGCAAGAAAATACTCAAAATAAGTTTGATGGCACTTTTTCAATTATAACATGCTTATAAGTTAATTCAACCTCTTATGGATCCTGGGCTTAAACCCCCCCTAGTGACCAGGCTATTTTTTATAAATTAGGCCACTGCAGCTTTAAGGCCTCGCTGCAGGGCCGTACAACTCACCACACAAGTGATTCCCCCCTTTCTGCCCACCAACAGAG